>NC_090726.1:128257872-128557872 GCF_036898095.1 Palaemon carinicauda | reverse complement strand
GTCATGGGAATCATCCGAGGTCACCAAGACATACCTAATACCCCTTCGCCAGGGGATGGGAACATAACAGTACTGTATTGACATAATACCAGGTTACACAAAGGAACAATGGTTTACCTGCAGTTGGTTGAGGTTAGTTTTGCAGAGAACTCTGGATGCTGATTTCCCCAAGAGAGGGGAGGATGAAGAAAAGAAAGAGCCAGTCATTCTTATTCATTCACTCAGACAAAAACCGGATAACTATTGCCCTTAACCTCCTGTTACTTGTCCATCAAGGAGCTTGATGAGTTAAACCAGTTGTTGTGCAGCCCCCACAGGACCAATAGAGAACGTATTGAGTCTCCTGTGGGTTACGTCTAGCAGGTAGTGGGCGGTGAGGGTCGTCTGATGCTTCTATAAGCCTGCTTGTTGAATCTGAGCCACAGAGTGGTTAAGTTTGGAAGCCGGGGACATAGCAAAACCCCTGACGTTTTGTGCTCTAGGTCGACGTGTCGGTGGAGAATTTGGATTTAATGGGAGGTCAATGACCTTGTGAATAGAAGCAGAGATGATGCTTTTTGTGATCCTTCTCTTGACCTTCCCGTGCTGATGAAATGTGCTGGCACAAGAGGGCGAGCTGCTGCTGTTCTTTTGAGGTAGCACCTCGAGCTTCTTACTGGACATAATAGTAATTGATATGGGTTGTCGGTTACAGAATGTAAATTCGTCATCCGAAAGGAATTGAATGTAGGGTCCACTATCCCCAGATTTTGAGTCTTAGCTACAAACTCAGGGACGAAGCTGAAGTTTACCTCTCCCCATCCCCTTGAATGGGCGATGTCATATGAGAGATCACGAAGTTCGCTAACTCTTTCAACCAAAGCCAAGGTGAGTAGGAACACCGTCTTCAATGTGAGGTGGCGATCTGTTGCCTGGCATAATGGTTCGTAGGGGGCACCCTTCAGAGACCGCAGGACCCAAACCACGTTCCATGGAGAAGGTTTCACTTCCAGCTGGGGACAGGTAAGTTCATAACTCCGTATGAGGAGAGAAAGTTCTAGCAAAGAGGATATATCGACTCCTTTCAGCTTAAAGGCGAGACTCAAGGCTGAGCAGTAACCTTTTATTGACGAAACTGAGAGGAGCATTTCCTACCGCAGATGCAAAACAAACTCCGCTACTGCTGGGATATTGACATCGAGGGGAGAGATATCCTTTCCATGACACAAACCACAAAAGACATTCCCCTTTGCCTAGTAGACTGAAGCTGAAGATCTTCGCAGGTGTCCAACCGTCCTCTTTGTAACTTGTGAAAATCCTCTCTGAGTGAGGAGGTGCTAGATAGTCTCCAGGCCTGAAGTCGTAGAGAAGCTAAAACTTTGTGGAAAATGTTGGCATGTGGTTGTCTGAGTAGATTGTGTCACAGAGGGAGCTCTCTTGGAAGCTCCCTACAGACTCCGTTCAAAATGGAGATGGCACATACAGTCAGGTAATCTGTCAGACCGAACAACTTCATGATCTCGTTGGACCTGAAAGACGCATACTTCCAGATCCCAATCCATCCGTCATCAAGGAAGTACATGCGATATATAATAGATGATCAGATATACCAGTTCAAAGTGCTGTGTTTCTACCTCTCCACAGCACCTCAGGTGTTCACAAGTCTTTACTCTTGTGCCCACTTGGGTACACAAGAACGGCATTCGTCTTCTTCGTTACCTGGACGATTGGCTAATTACGACAGGCTCTGGAGATTCTAATAAATCGCAAGAAGTCTCAACTGCAACCAGTCAAAGATATGGTATATCTAGGGATGAGAATCAAGAGCACACTAGGCAAGATCTTTCTGTCCGAGGACAGAGCAAAGACTGAGAGAAGCAGCCCAGGACTTCCTCGTGAGAGATGAGATGCCAGCACAATGATGGCAGAGGCTGTTAGGATACTTAACTTCCGGTTCCTTACCGCCGTCTCTGAATTCGGTCACTTCAGTGGCAGGTGTAGACATTTTGGTCTCAGCACACATTTCAGTGCCAATGGGAACCGAGCAGAAGAGAAAACCGGAGTTGATGGGTGTTAGACACCAACCTACTCCAGGACATAGACCTCTCTCCTCCCCCATATTTGATGCTCTTCATGGATGCATCAAAAGAAGGGTGGGGGGCTCATCTGTTACACCTGACAGCATCCGGGCTTTGGTCTGAATCCGAAACGGGTGCCACATCAACCTCCTTGAAATGAGAGCCTCTTTTCTGGCTCTCAAACATTTCCATCAGCCCCTTCCAGGGCACCACGTAGTGCTGATGAGCGACAACAATAAGGTGGTAGCTCACATAAACAAACAAAGAGGTAATTTTTCTCAGCTCCTATGCCAACTAGCTGTAGAAATCCTTAGATAGACAGAAGAAAACTCGGTAACCTTAACAGCACGCTTCATCCCTGGCAAGAAGAATGTGCTGGCGAACAATCTGAGCATGAGGACTCATATAGTTGGTACCGAATGGTCTTTAAATCAACAGATAGCCAACAAAGTCTTGAACTGGTGGGGTTCGCCAACGATTGATCTGTTCGCAGCATCTCTCGACCAGAAGCTTCAAGTGTACTGCTCTGCAGTACCGGACCCACGTGCGTTATGGCAGGATGCCTTCCAACATCTGTAGGACAACATGGAACAACATGGACGTCTATGCGTTCCCGGCATCTCAATATCTGATGATGACCGTAATAGCTCCACTATGGCAACTTACAGATTGGTTTCCAGACCTTCTACATCTACTCATAGAGACAACGAGAGAACTGCCTCCAATTCCTGATCTACTCAGACAGGCACATGTGAAGATTTTTCACCTAGCAGAGGCATCATTGTGTCTTCACACCTGGAGATTATCCAGCGACTCGTTGAAAGGAGAGACTTTTTGAAGCCAGTTGCTAAACATATGTCAGGATACCTACAAGACTCATTGACTGCAGTGTTCCAGTAGAAGGGGCGAGTCTTTTGTGGTTGGTATCATGGGAGGGATATCCATCCTCTCAGTGCCTCTATATCAGCAACAGGAGAGTTTTTACTGTAACTCAGGGAGGAAAACCTCTAATTGGTTGCAGCGGTGAAAGGCTTTAGCTCAGCCTTAAGCCTGGTCTTTAAACGGAACAGAGTGAACATTTTCTCCTTGACGGAATTGTCCCTCCTACTTCGAAACTTTGAGTAATCTTGCACTCTGTCGCAAGTCAGGCCAGCCCCGTGGAACATGGTCAAGGTCCTATGTTCCCTGAAAGGAGCCCCTTACAATCCTCTGAGACATGCCTCGGACAAGGACTCGACTCTAAAGACGGCTTTCCTGTTAGCCCTGGCCTCTGCAAGTAGAGTCGGCGAGCTTCCAGGCCTTTTCTACGACATCGCCCATTCAAGGGAATGGGGGCTGGTCACTCTGAGTTTCGTTCCGGATTTTGTAGCTAAGACTCAAAATCTGGCGGTAGCTGATCCTAGGTTTGGCTCCTTCCAGTTTGAGTGTCTTCGGTCAGTAACAGACGATCCTGATCGATTGTTACTATGCCCCGTCAGAGAGCTGATGTTGTATCTTAAGAGAACTAGAAGAGCCAGACCTCAGATTAACAGGTTCTTCATGAGCACGGGAAAAACTCGATCTCCTCGTGGATCAGGCGTGTGATTGAAAGAACCACGGCTCAGTATGTCCTACAACCAAGTAAACTGCCCCGTGCACATGATGTCAGAGGGATGAACATCTCTCTGGCATTTAGGAAAAACCTCTCAGTACAGCATGTTCTACTCACAGGCAGGTGGAAACGCCAAACAATGTTCACTGCCCAATACCTGAAGGACATAACCAACAGGAGCCGAGACACTTTTTCAATTTGGTCTTGTAGTGGCAGCTCACAACGTGATCTAACACCTCAGCTCCTTTAGGGGAACAAGCAGCAGATTATCGAGGGTGGAAGTTACCTGCGGGGTATGTCTAGGATGAATGTGAGAGTGACTGGCTACTTCCTACTTTCATCCTCCACTCTCTTGGAGTTCAGCATCTGAGGGACTCTGCACAGCCAACCTGGATTTTCTGTGGGTGAGTGTCACGCTCTGTAAGTTGCCCCCCTATCCAGTAGAAGGTTAAGATCCCGACCTCCTAGCAGGGGGGAGGCAGTTGGTTTATGATTCTGATGTGATTTGCTGTTAGTCCCTCAAATAAAAAAATAATAAACCTGTTTTCCCTTCCAGTCATTGATTACTCAGGCCATCATCCAAAAAGGATAAAATGGTGCGAGGATCCCTCAAGCATCTTACAAAGCTAGAGGCCATACCGAGACAGTTTCTAGCCAGTTGGACAGGACTTCCACCCATCTAAAGGTGAGTCTGCACTTTTAAAGAGCATAAGGTTTGTATTTTGCGTCGGGACAAATGATAAATTTGGGAGTACTGTACAGTAATTTGTATTTCCCCTAGCATACAAACCTGGAGCTCTTTAATCATACTGATCTGCCAGCACCAACCGCCTTAAGTGACGGTTAGTTTTCAGCTTCACCGAAATAATAATGCACTCTTAAAGAGCTCCAGGTTTATATGCTAAGGAAAATACAAATTACTCCCAAATTTGTCATATTAGGCAGTACTTAGTGTGTTAGTCAACTACACGTAAGCAATGGGCAGCGAGTTGTTAGGTTAGGAATTAACCCACCCAAGGGCAGAAAGTATTCATAGATTCTCGCTTTTCGAGCCTGTCTCTGTGGCCTAACCCCCATGAATAAGAAGGCCTGACTGTACCTCAGAAAATCCTCAAATGTAGTCTTCCAGGCAAAGTGGGCCGTATTCTGGGGTTGGTGTCCTTCAAGAGGTATCTCTCCACTTAACGCCTCCATTCCATTAGTTGCGGATTTCTCGTTTTACCTCCGTAGGGAGAAAATACTCTGTTTCTGCAGTAAAAGGATATCGCTTGGCATTAAGCCATGTCTTTAGCCAAGGGAGTAAGTGAACTGCACAGGCTTTCATTTGAGATATTACTCATTCAATGGGCTGGAAGGAGGTCTCTCTAAGTTCGTCTCTGAAATCTTGAGACAACTGCATCACGTCACCTCAACACTCGGTTAACTCATTGGTTAACCATGTTCTCTGTTAAGAACTCGAGTGTTTTCTCACCTGAAAGAAGGAAAGAGAACAGTGTCTCCCTCCTCTTAGGAGTGGAAAAGTCCCTGTTCTTCACCAGATAACCGACCATGCCCAACCAATAGTCCAGCCATGAGGCGGATTGCAAGGCACACTTTGAACCGCTTCATGTTGGCTGCACCTGCAGCAGAAAGCTGGACAGGAAGAGTACTGTAGTCAATTTCTTCAAAGGCGTCTGGGTCAACGATATGATTGCTGGATCCCATGGTAGGGGAGAAGGATTGCCTCCCACTATCTCGAAGTATTTCTTCTGCCTTACGTGAGGCAGAGAAAGTAACCTAGAGGAGTCTACCAAACGAAGAGAAAGGGAGGCACCAGCCACTTGGCCATAAGCTCTCTTATTGGCTGCCTTAGCTCCCCTTTCCCACGGTAAAGCTACCTTGGGTCTGGAAGGTTTAGGAGCGCCAGAAAACTGATCCAGCACCGTATCTTTGCCCTCAGTAGGGACGTCATCAGGTTCTTCAAGGCTATTAACCTTCCTGATGTAAGAGAGCCTTCAAAAAGATCCAATCAGAATCTTTTTGCTTCAAAGAAGTGAAATTCGGGCTGGTAGAAGCAGGGAGCACCCCGTCCGAATATTCTGAACTGTTTTCAAAAGGTTCTTCCTCTCCCGAGCTAACACCCATAGTAGCCTGGGGGGTGAGTGTCGTCAACGGAAAACCTTTTGGAAGCCGAATGGGCTCTCTGGGGAAGGTCGCTATACCCAGGTCTCGTGTTAGCGGCCAAGACGGGAGACTGCTCTCCTTGAGTCTGACATTCATCCATAGAATGCCAGTTGTTGGGTAGAGACTTCGCATCTTTCCTCTCTCTTGGTTGAATCTCAAATTCGTCCAAGAGAGAGGTTTCCTCTCCCCTGATTTATTCCGTTGGTTTAACCCTTGGAAACAACTCTGAGTCAGATATCCTTCGATCGAGTTGAAGGATCTTACCCAGCCCTTGATCCTAACAGGCTTCCAGTGCTCAGTACAAGAGTCTGTGCGAAGGTTAGAGGACTCCGTCCTTCAGGGTGAAGTGACCTCTCTTTCCCTAACCGTCCTCGCGGCCGTTATTTGAGTCCTTACAACCCTCTTCCAGTTCGGATCCTTAGCCTTCAAGTAATCCTCATACTTTGAGGCTCTCTGGGTAACAGGAGGTGGAGGAGGTAATGGCACTCTAGCTAGGCTAGACCGCCTAGGGTCAGAAAGATCGCTAGATCCCTTAGGAGAATCCAAAAGAATGACAGGAACGTTTGCCGCTGCCACCGGCGAATCATTGTTAGAGATCCACATCGCTTGTTTAAGCACTTTCACCAGGTCTTAAATCAAGGCCCATCCTTGGCTAACAAGCTACCTAATGGTTCAACCTCCCTGTGTTTGGATGGTTCAGTTTGAACTGGCCGTATAGAGGGGGAGGGGTAGGGGGAACACCTCAACCCTCTCCCAAGTGAGCTTTCGCGGGGTGAACGACTGCTGCAAGAGGTTGGTTGTTGAGATAAGCTGGCACGCTCACTAAACTCAACCCTAGGGTAGCTATCGCTAGAGCGCTTAGGAACTTCGTTCCTATAACAAGAATCACGTTTCCTCACTTCCAGTGGATAAGTACTCCCATTCTTCTCACTAGATGGAAAGGCATGCGACGATGCATGGAGCTTCTGCGCCTTCGGCGGTGAAATCAGATCCTGTCCGAGAGCGTCAAGGGGGCTCTCTTGCTCACCTGTTCTATTGAACCAAAATAAAGGGACAGTTAGTCACCAGTGCTGGTGGGAGTGGGTGTAAACGTAGCCCCACTAACTAACGGTGGTTAGTTAAACCCTGTTCAACTTTCAGTTTCGACTAGTTTTCAGCTTTGCCGAAATAACAATGCACTATTAAAGAGCGTAAGGTTTGTATTTTGTGTCGGGACAAATTGTTTTTACTTGGTTTCTATCAGAGTATAAGTATTGTATTATGGTATGAACACATTTCAGTATGTGTATAGTACATGTAAATTCATGTACTAATCTGCAGTACACATAACATTAGTCATCGCCACACTTATAGGAAAATAATGTACTGTGACAACAAAACACTGTTGTTCCTATCTAACACTTGCTGATACAGTTCAGTAGTGTACATAACTGTAATTTATGTACAGTACTATTACTATAGTACAGCTCAATTAGCTAAGGTAACACTTGAAAGTGTTATCTGTTTTCGAAAGGTTAACTCGTGCGGTTGAAACTCACCACACACATAGCCTATAATGTACCTACATTAATACTGTAAAATGATATTTTAATTATAAAATAAATTTTTGAATATACTTACCCGGTGAATATATAGCTGCAACTCTGTTGCTTGACAGACAAAAAACTGTACAAAAAACTCGCCAGCGATCACTATACAGGTTGCGGGTGTGCCCATCAGCGCCAACTGTCGGCCAGATACCAAACTCCATGTAAACAAAGACTCAATTTTCTTCTCGTCCCATTGCGTCTCTATAGGGGAGGAAGGGAGGGTCATTTAATTTATATATTCACCGGGTAAGTACAGGTATATTCAAAAATTTATTTTATAATTAAAATATCATTTTTAAATATTTAACTTAGCCGGTGAATATATAGCTGATTCACACCCAGGGTGGTGGGTAGAGACCAGTTAAATATGTTTACATCTTATGAGCTAAGAGTTTTTATTTCATTTTAGAAGTTATCAAAATAACAAAAACAAAATAAATAGGTACCTGGTAAGGAAGTCGACTTAGACAATTACTCTGCCTTATAAGTACGTCTTCCTTACGGAGCCTCGCGATCCTCTTAGGATGCTGACAGACCCCTAGGAGCTGGAGTATCAAGGGCTGCAACCCATACAACAGGACCTCATCAAACCCCTAATCTGGGCGCTCTCAAGAAATGACTTTGACCACCCGCCAAATCAACCAGGATGCGAAAGGCTTCTTAGCCTTCCGGACAACCCATAAAAATGTTATTTTCCTTAGTAAAATAAATTTTTGAATATACTTACCCGATGATCATATAGCTGTCAGCTCTGCTGCCCGACAGAAAAAACCTACGGGCGGAATACGCCAGCGATCGCTATACAGGTGGGGGTGTACATCAACAGCGCCATCTGTCAAGTAGGTACTCAAGTACTCGATGTCAACATAGAACCAATTTTCTCCTCTGTCCACTGGGTCTCTATTGGGGAGGAAGGGTGGGTCCTTTAATTTATGATCATCGGGTAAGTATATTCAAAAATTTATTTTACTAAGGAAAATAAAATTTTTCAATATTAAACTTACCCGATGATCATATAGCTGATTCACACCCAGGGGGGTGGGTAGAGACCAGCATTACATGTTGACATTATATGAGCTAAGTATTCCGTATTTCATTTTAGCAGTTATTCAAAATAACAAGCATAAAATAAATAAGTACCTGGTAAGGAAGACGACTTGAACAATTACTCTGCCTTTTTAAGTACGTCTTCCTTACTGAGCCTCGCGATCCTCATAGGATGCTGAGCGACTCCTAGGAGCTGAAGTATGAAGGGTTGCAACCCATACTAAAGGTCCTCCTCAAAACCTCTAATCTAGGCGCTTCTCAAGAAATGACTTTGACCACCCGCCAAATCAAGTAGGATGCGAAAGGCTTCTTAGCCTTCCGGACAACCCAAAAATATTTCAAGAGAAAGATTAAAAAGGTTCTGGAATTAGGGAATTGTAGTGGTGGAGCCCCCACCACTACTGCACTCGTTGCTACGAATGGTCCCAGAGTGTAGCAGTTCTCGTAAAGAGACTGGACATTCTTAAGATAAAAGACGCGAACACTGATTTGCTTTTCCAATAGGTTGCGTCGAATATACTTTGCAGAGATCTATTTTGTTTAAAGGCCACGGAAGTTGCGACAGCTCTAACTTCGTGTGTCCTTACCTTCAGCCAAGCTTGGTCTTCCTCATTCAGAAGGGAATGAGCTTCTCGTATTAACAGTCTGATAAAATAGGATAAAGAATTCTCTGACATAGGCAAAGATGGATTCTTAACTGAACACCATAAAGCTTCAGACGGGCCTCGTAAAGGTTTTTAAAATAGAACTTAAGAGCTCTTACAGGACATAAGACTCTTTCTAGTTCATTTCCAACCATACGATAAGTTTGGAATATCGAACGATATTGGTCAAGGCCGAGAAGGCAGCTCGTGTTTGGCTAGAAAACCAAGTTGTAGAACATGTAGCCGTTTCGGATGAGAATCCGATGTTCTTGCTGAAGGCATGAATCTCACTGACTCCTTTAGCTGTGGTTAAGCATATCAGGAAAAGAGTCTTAAAGTTGAGATCTTTCAGGGAGGCTGATTGAAGCGGTTCAAACCTGTCTGACATAAGGAATCTTAGAACCACGTCTAAATTCCAACCAGGTGTAACCAAACGACGCTCCTTCGTGGTCTCAAAAGACTTAAGGAGGTCCTGTAGATCTTTATTGTTGGAAAGATCTAAGCCTCTGTGACGGAAGACTGATGCCAACATGCTTCTGTAACCCTTGATAGTGGGAGCTGAAAGAGATCGTTCTTTCCTCAGATATAAGAGGAAGTCAGCTATTTGAGTTACAGAGGTACTGGTCGAGGATACGGATACTGACTTGCACCAGTTTCGGAAGATTTCCCACTTCGATTGGTAGACTCTAAGGGTGGATGTTCTCCTTGCTCTAGCAATCGCTCTGGTTGCCTCCTTCGAAAAACCTCTAGTTCTCGAGAGTCTTTCGATAGTCTGAAGGCAGTCAGACGAAGAGCGTGGAGGCCTTGGAATACCTTCTTTACGCGTGGCAGACGTAGCAGGTCCACCCTTAGGGGAAGTGTTCTGGGAACGTCTACTAGCCATCGAAGTACCTCGGTGAGTTATTCTCTCGCGGGCCAGAGGGAAGCAACTAGCGTCAACTTTGTCCCTTCGTGAGAGGCGAACTTCTGCAGTACCTTGTTGACAATCTAGAACGGAGGGAATGCATATAGATCTAGATGTGACCAATCTAGTAGAAAGGCATCTTTATGAACTACTGCTGGGTCCGGGATAGGTGAGCAAAGTATTGGGAGCCTCTTGGTCATCGAGGTTGCAAAGAGATCTATGGTTGGCTGGCCCCAGGTGGCCCAAAGTCTCTTGCATACATCCTTGTGGAGGGTCCAATCTGTTGGAATTATTTGTCCCTTCCTACTGAGACAATCTGCTATGACATTCAAGTTGCCTTGGATGAACCTCGTTACTAGTGAAAAGTCTAGACTTGTTGAACAGGTGAGGAGGTCTCTTGCGAACTCGTACCATGTCAGAGAGTAGGTCCCTCCTTGCTTGGAGATGTACGTCAAAGCAGGGTGTTGTCCGTGTTCACCTCCACCACTTTGCCTTGAAGGAGAGACCTGAAGCTTTTCCAGGTCAGACGTACTGCCAGTAGCTTCTTGCAGTTGAAATGCATTGTCCTTTGACTCGAGTTCCATAATCCCGAGCATTCCCTACCGCCTAATGTCGCACCCCAGCCTACGTCCGATGCGTCCGAGAAGAGAACGTGGTTGGGAGTCTGAACAGTCAGGGGAAGACCCTTTCAAAGGTTGATAAAGTCCTTTCACCAAGTCAGACCAGACTTTATCTTTCCGGAAACCGGGATCGAGACCGCTTCTAGCGTCTTGTCCTTTTCCAGTGAAAAGCTAGATCATACAGAAGAGGACGGAGGTGTAGTCTTCCAAGTGACACAAAATGAACCACGGATGACAGTGTCCTAACCAGACTCATCCACAGCCTGACAGGGCAGCGTTCCTTCTACAGCATCTTCTGGATGGATAGCAGGGCTGGGGGTTGATCGTCTTGTTCAGCAATGTCCTCATCAGAGGGTTCCTCATCCGAAACTGATGAGGAAACGGCAACGGAGTGGGCAACGTCTGACTTGCTGAATCCGGTCGCACTGGTGGATGCGTGACGGAGCCGGACACAATATCATGGTACTGCTGCACAGTCTGTGAACTGTCAACCATGGGGACGTGAGGAAGTACAGCGTCAACCCGAAACTGTCTAGACTGTCTGGGTTGTGCAGTCAACCCCCTACCGGGTTGCTGAGGTTGCCGCACTGTGTCACAACAAGTCACCTCTGCTGGTTGTTGAACGTCTTCCTAGTGACACACTGAACGTCCACAACCACCTCCGAGAGTCGCTTAACGTCAACGTGCGACTGGCAACCCACACTGGGTCGCATCGGTGGAGGAACCACCTCAACTGGCGGACGCGAGTAGGATACCTCAGCGTCAACAGGGCGCACAACCAACCGGTAGGAAGGTTGTTGGCCAGAAGGTTCTTCTCCGTAAAAAATCCTCTATCAAGGACACGAGCTTGGACTGCATGTCTTGCAACAAAGCCCATTAGGGTCTATGGGAGCAGGTGTGGCAACAGACGGGGTTAGCGACTGAAGCGGAACCATTTACCATCCCTGGAAGCCTTGTTATGCTTGAATTAAAGTCCATAGGAGGCTAAGCAGCTTAAGGCTCCTCTCCAAATGACAGAGTCCTCAAAGGAATATCAGTAGGAGGGAGAACAGCACTTTCTCATCTACAGGAACCATGTCCGAGAAAAGCTAGGTTATCTCAGTGAGGTTCTCACTGGTGCATAAGCAGCAGACCAGAAGGCAACGTTATGTAACTGCTTGATAGTCTGTGAACTGTCAAAAACTGAACTGTCAACCACAACAGGGCGTGAGGACATACAGCACTGGTGCATTAGTAGCAGACCAGAAGGCAACGTCATGTAACTGCTTGACAGTCTGTGAGCTGGCAACAACCAAAGCTGTGTGGGGAAGCCTCAACTCCTGACTGACTAGTCTGCTGCGGGCGAGAGGCGGTAACCACAGTGGGTTGCGGAGGCTGACACACCGTGTCAAAACACGGCAGCTTGTGGTAGCTCACGCACGGCAACGGAGTGCTCCGTGTGTCTGTGGGAGTCAGCATGCGTCTGGCAGGGTCGACTGCGCATGGGTGGAGGAGCTCTCACAACAAGAGTGTGGGAGCAGGCAGCCATGCTGGGCGCACAACCGTGGCAGGTTGTAGGCAAACGGGTGCATCGTCAACCTTCTCCGCAGTCGGAGTGTGGGAGCAGGCAACAACCAAAGCGGAGTGGTGGTGCGTGGTGGGGACTGCCGTGGGTTGCGGAAACTAACGCATCGCGTCAAAACACGGCAGCTTGACTCCCCCTTCCCACTGCTGATGCGGTAGCTCCCGCATGTTAACGGAGGGTGCCGCACGTCGGCTAACGTTAACATGCGCCTGGCAGGGTCGATTGCGCATCGGAGGTGGAGCTCTCCGCAGCCGGAGTGAGGGAGCAGGCAGCCTCAGCGTGAGCTGGGCGCACAACCGTGGCAGGTTGTAGGCTAACGGGAGCAGTGTCAACCTTCTCCGCACGAAACTCCTGCATAACCGCAGCTAACTGAGTCTGCATAGACTGCAGTAAAGACCACTTAGGGTCTACAAAAACGGCAACAGACGGAGCTACTGTCCGTTGTGACTGAGGGTCTAAAACAGCTGGTGCGGCAACAGACGGAGTTACTGTCTGTTGCGGTACCACCTTGCCTCTCTTGGGAGGTGTGCAGTCGTCGGATGACTGCAGCGAGTCCGAACTGACCCAGTGGCTACACCTAGGCCGTTGGACTTGCGCGGAAGGGACCGACTTGCACTTAAAAAGCTGCAAGATGTGGTCCATGGTTTCTTACGAGAAACCTCTTCCGCAGACGAGGAATAAATGGGCTCTCTCGTCTTTGTGTGGGTGGGGCGATCTTGGGTAGATACGCCCGAAACCACGGAGGGAAAAACGTCTGTTCGTTGATCAAGGCCTGTGGAACCCATAAGTCGTTCGACATTACTTCTCCCCTGGGCTTGGGAGCTTGTAAGAGGTCCCGGACTAGGTGAACGACTGGCACAAACAGACGAACCCTCGGACGCAACACTGTACACTTTGCGCATATCACTTTATCACTTTTGATTTTCTGTTTTGCACTTATTTCACTGAAATCGAAACTTTAACTGATTTCTACCTGAAACACGCAATCCTATCCTTCATTAAAAGGTAGTAATTGCGAAAACAGTCTTACAATGCAACAGAAAAACATAAATAAAGATAAAGAATTCAGTGGCTGGAAAAGAGACTAAACACTAGATCAAATAAACTACGTTTACGATCTCTCACCGCACAAAGCCTGGGAACAAGAATAAAACCCTAGAAACGTTTTACCTTCTTCCCCTACAGCGACTAGGGAGGAGAGTAAAAAACGAGAACAACGTTACCCGCTTGAACGAAACGTTTATTCTCCTCTCTCTCCCTCCGTCTCTATCTCTCTCTCTCTTCTCTCTTGATTTCGCACCTGAGAGAAGAGCCCAATTATATATCGCTAAAACATGTTATTTGCTAAAGGAAAAAACTGAAAGGTTTTCCAAATAAAAAGTTCCTTTAATTTAGAATTTAAACCATTTAAGTTAAGAAAGAATGAACGAAACGCTAGAATCGGTTTACTCTTACTGCAAAGTGAAACCGTGATACACTCTCTCTCTATCGTAAAGATAGAGCGCATGTTGAACGTTCTGAACGTCAACAACTGCGTAGACTAAAAAACTAAACGTTAGTTCATCTTTGAAAACAGTACGAGACTATCAAAGAAATTCTTTCATAAAACATTAAAATTAAAAAAGTATTAAATTCTTTAAAGGTTAAATACGATATAACGGGCTCAATGTTAATTAACTTCGGTTCCAAGTTAGGACCGCCTACTATTAGGAAAGGTCGCATATAAACAAACATAAAAATTTATTTTTTACAAGTTTATAATAAATGGAAAGTTAATCGAAGAGGCCTATAAAGGCGGAGAGATATAAAATAAATAGATTTATAACGTGTTAAGCAAAATTACCAAAAACCTAAACACACTTCCGTCTAAGGGAAGGGTCGGCCATTTAAAAGTGAAAGAGAGTCCATACTCTCTTCGTCACCATAATTAAATCTATCCAAAACGAGTTCAAGTTTTGAAATGAAGAAAAAAAACCCCTGCATAGCGAAAGCTCAAAACTGGAATAGTATACTTCACCAAATCGTTGTGAAAACAAATCCAGTTAGGGACGGCGTATTTAGTAGGTCTTGCCAGTGGCACGACAGAGAGAAAATTGATTCTATGTTGACATCGAGTACTTGAGTACCTACTTGACAGATGGCGCTGTTGATGTACACCCCTACCTGTATAGCGATCGCTGGCGTATTCCGCCCGTAGGTTTTTTCTGTCGGGCAGCAGAGCTGACAGCTATATGATCATCGGGTAAGTTTAATATTGAAAAAACAACATTAAAAACATTTCAAGAGACAGATTAAAAGGATATGGAATTAGGGAATTGTAGTGGTTGAGCCCTCACCCACTACTGCACTCGCTGCTACGAATGGTCCCAGTGTGTAGCAGTTCTCGTAAAGAGACTGGACATCTTTCAAGTAAAAAGACGCGAACACTGACTTGCTTCTCCAATAGGTTGCGTCCATTATACTTCGCAGAGATCTATTTTGCTTAAAGGCCACGGAAGTTGCTACAGCCCTAACTTCGTGCGTCTTCACCTTAAGCAAAGTTCGGTCTTCCTCACTCAGATGTGAATGAGCTTCTCGTATTAACAATCTGATAAAGTATGATAAAGCATTCTTTGACATAGGCAAGGATGGTTTCTTAACTGAACACCATAAAGCTTCAGATTGGCCTCGTAAAGGTTTGGTACGCTTTAAATAGAACTTAAGAGCTCTAACCGGGCATAAGACTCTTTCTAGTTCATTGCCTACGATCTCCGATAAGCTGGGAATATCGAAAGATTTAGGCCAAGGCCGAGAAGGCAGCTCATTTTTGGCTAGAAAACCAAGTTGCAGCGAACAAGTGGCTTTTTCCGACGAAAATCCGATGTTCTTGCTGAAGGCATGAATCTCACTGACTCTTTTAGCCGAGGCTAAGCATACCAGGAAAAGAGTCTTAAGAGTGAGATCTTTCCGGGAGGCTGATTGTAACGGCTCAAACCTGTCTGACATGAGGAATCTTAGTACCACGTCTAAATTCCATCCAGGGGTAGCCAAACGACGCTCCTTGGTGGTCTCAAAAGACTTAAGGAGGTCTTGCAGATCTTTATTGTTGGAAAGATCTAAGCCTCTATGCCGGAAGACCGATGCCAACATGCTTCTGTAGCCCTTGATAGTGGGAGCTGAAAGGGATCGTCCTTTTCTCAGGTATAAGAGAAAATCAGCTATTTGAGCTACAGAGGTACTGGTCGAGGATACAGAAACTGACTTGCACCAGTCTCGGAAGACTTCCCACTTCGATTGGTAGACTCTAATGGTAGACGCTCTCCTTGCTCTAGCAATCGCACTGGCTGCCTCCTTCGAAAAGCCTCTAGCTCTCGAGAGTCTTTCGATAGTCTGAAGGCAGTCAGACGAAGAGCGTGGAGGCTTTGGTGTACCTTCTTTACGTGTGGCTGACGTAGAAGGTCTACCCTTAGAGGAAGACTTCTGGGAACGTCTACTAGCCATCGAAGTACCTCGGTGAACCATTCTCTCGCGGGCCAGAGGGGAGCAACTAACGTCAACCTTGTCCCTTCGTGAGAGGCGAACTTCTGCAGTACCTTGTTGACAATCTTGAACGGTGGGAATGCGTAGAGATCCAGATGTGACCAATCTAGGAGGAAGGCATCTATATGTATTGCTGCTGGGTCCGGGACTGTGGAGCAATAGATTGGAAGCCTCTTGGTCAGCGAGGTTGCAAAGAGATCTATGGTTGGTTGGCCCCAAGTGGCCCAAAGTCTCTTGCACACATCCTTGTGGAGGGTCCATTCTGTTGGAATTACTTGCCCTTTCCGACTGAGACAATCTGCTATGACATTCAAGTTGCCTTGGATGAACCTCGTTACTAGGGAGATGTCTTGACCTTTTAACCAGATGAGCAGGTCCCTTGCGATCTCGTACAACGTCAGTGAGTGGGTACCTCCTTGTTTGGAGATGTACGCCAAGGCCGTGGTGTTGTCTGAGTTTACTTCCACCACTTTGCCTCGAAGGAGATACTCGAAGCTTTTCAAGGCCAGATGTACTGCCAACAGCTCCTTGCAGTTGATATGCATGCTCCTTTGACTCGAGTTCCACAGACCTGAGCATTCCCGACCGTCCAGTGTCGCGCCCCAGCCCAAGTCCGATGCGTCCGAGAAGAGAACGTGGTTGGGAGTCTGAACAGCCAGGGGAAGACCCTCTCTTAGGTTGATATTGTCCTTCCACCAAGTCAGACAAGACTTTATCTTTTCGGAAATCGGGATCGAGACCGCTTCTAGCGTCTTGTCCTTTTTCCAGTGAAAAGCTAGATGGTATTGAAGAGGACGGAGGTGTAGTCTTCCTAGTGACACAAATTGTTCCAGGGATGACAGCGTCCCTACCAGACTCATCCACAGCCTGACTGAGCAGCGTTCCTTCTTCAGCATCTTCTGGATGAATAACAGGGCTTGATCTATTCTGGGGGCCGACGGAAAAGCCCGAAATGCTAGACTGTGAATCTCCATCCCTAAATACAGAATAGTTTGGGATGGGACCAGCTGCGACTTTTCCAAATTGACTAGGAGTCCCAATTCCTTGGTCAGATCTAGAGTCCACTTGAGATCCTTCAGACAGCGACGACTGGAAGAGGCTCTGAGAAGCCAGTCGTCCAAATAAAGGGAGGCTCGGATGTCCGATAAGTGGAGGAATTTGGCCACATTCCTCATCAGCCTCGTAAACACGAGAGGAGCTGTGCTTAGGCCAAAGCACAGGGCCCGAAACTGGTAGACCACATTTTCGAAGACGAATCTCAGAAAAGGTTGGGAGTCTGAGTGAATGGGGACGTGGAAGTAGGCGTCCCTTAGGTCTAGCGAGACCATCCAGTCTTCCCTTCTGACCGCTGCTAAGACTGACTTTGTGGTCTCCATGGAGAACTTCGTCTTTGTGACAAAGACATTCAGAGCACTGACGTCTAGCACCGGTCTCCACCCTCCTGTCTTCTTTGCAACTAGGAAGAGACGGTTGTAAAATCCCGGTGATCGAAGGTCCGAGACTTTGACCACCGCTCCCTTCTCTAGCAAAAGAGACACTTCCAGTTTCAGGGCTTGTCTCTTTTCTTCCTCTCTGTACCTGGGAGAGAGATCGATGGGAGACGTTGCTAGAGGGGGTTTGCGTACAAAAGGGATTTTGTACCCCTCTCTGAGTAACTGACAGATTGTGAATCTGCGCCTCTCCTCTCCCAGGCTTGCCAGAAGTTCTTGAGTCTGGCTCCCACTGCTGTCTGAAGTTGCAGGCAGTCAGACTCTGCCCTTGGAGGACTTGGGTCCTTTCCTCTTCCCTCGTTTCCCTTCGGCACGAGCACCTCCTCTGCTGGAGGCTCTGCCACGAAAGGGCGGAATAAAGCGAGACGCTGGAGTGTCTATCCTCGGTCTAGCGGATAATGAAGGCAAAGGGGGAGCTTTGCGAGCTGAGGACGCAACAAGATCGTGGGTGTCCTTCTGAACTAACGAAGCGGCAATTTCCTTTACCAAGCCTTCAGGAAACAGGCACTTGGAAAGGGGAGCAAAGAGAAGTTCAGATCTCTGGCATGGTGTAACTCCAGCAGACAGGAACGAACAGAGAGACTCTCGCTTTTTCAGGACTCCGGACGTGAATGAGGCAGCAAGCTCATTGGACCCATCACGGACGGCCTTGTCCATGCAGGACATAATGAGCAAAGAAATATCCTTATCTGTCGAAGAGATTTTCCTGCTCAGGGCTCCTAAGCACCAGTCTAAAAAGTTAAAGACTTCAAAAGCCCTAAAGATCCCTCTAAGAAGGTGGTCCAGGTCCGATGGTGACCAACAAATCTTCGAGCGTCTCATGGCAAGGCGGCGGGGAGAGTCTACAAGACTTGAGAAGTCGCCCTGGGCAGAGGCAGGAACTCCCAAGCCGAGAACTTCTCCCGTGGCATACCAGACGCTCGATCTAGAAGAGAGTTTAGATGGGGGAAAGGCAAATGCTGTCTTCCCTAAACTCTTCTTGGACTCTAGCCAGTCTCCTAACAGCCGCAAAGCTCTCTTGGATGAGCGTGAGAGGACAAGTTTAGTAAAGGCAGGAGCGGTAGAAGTCATGCCTAATACAAACTCTGACGGCGGAGAACGAGGAGCCACAGAAATAAATTGGTCAGGAAACAACTCTTTGAATACAGCCATGACTTTTCTAAAGTCCAATGACGGAGGAGTTGCCTTGGGCTCGTCCAGTTCTGACTGTTGATCGTCTTGTTGTTCAGCAACATCCTCATCAGATAGTTCCTCATCCGAAAACTGATGAGGAAACGGCAACGGAGTGGGCAACGTATGGTTCGCTGAGTCCGGTCGCACTGGTGCATGCGTGACGGAGCCGGACGCAACGTTATGGTACTGCTGCACAGTCTGTGAACTGTCAACAACCATGGTAGCGCGAGGACGCACAGCGTCCACCCGAGACTGTCTAGACCGTCTGGGTTGTGCAGTCGAAACCACACCGGGTTGCGGAGGTTGACGCACCGCGTCAAAACAAGTCACCTCTGATGGTTGTTGAACGTCCTGAACGTCAACAACCACCTCCGAGCGTCGCTTAACGTCAACGTGCGGCTGGCAACCCACACTGGGTCGCATCGGTGGAGGAACCACCTCACCTGGTAGACGCGAGAAGGTTACCTCAGCGTCAACAGGACGCACAACCGTTCGCTTGGAAGGTTGTTGGCCAGAAGGTTCAGCAGCAACCTTCTCCGCATGAAAGTCCTGCATCAAGGACGTAAGCTTGGACTGCATGTCTTGCAGCAAAGCCCATTTAGGGTCTACGGGAGCAGGTGCGGCAACAGACGGGGTTAGCGACTGAAGCGGTACCGCTTTGCCTCTCTTAGGCGGTGAGCAGTCATCAGATGACGGCAACGAGTCCGAACTGACCCAGTAGCTACAGCCGGGACGTTGGACTTGTCCTGAAGGGACTGACTTGCGCTTTAAAGGTCGTGAGACCTTGGTCCAAAGTTTCTTACGAGAAACACCTTCAGACGACGAGGTAAAAACGGGCTCTCTCGTCTTACGTAGGTAGGGGCGATCTTGGGGAGATACGCCTGATACCATGGAGGGAACGTCTGTTCGCTGATCAAGGCCTCTCGAACCCCTGCGTCTTACGACATTGCTTCTCCCCTGGGCTTGGGAGCTTGCAAGAGGTCCCGGACTAGGAGGACGACAGGCACGAACAGACGAACCCTCAAGCGCAACACTGTTCACAACACTTTCACTTGGCACTTTATCACTTCCCGCGGCACTTTGGCACTTTAGCTCCTTAACATCCGCCATGAGTTGATTGCGGTCACTTGCAAGGGACTCAACTCTCTCCCCCAGGGCATGGATAGCACGCATCATGTCAGCCATCGATGGTTTCTGAGTGCTAGGAGGGGGGTTAGGAACAACCACTACAGGGGAAGGAATAGGTTGTGGGGCATGAGGAGAGGAAACATCAATCGACCTAGAAGAACTTCTCCTAATTCTATCTCTCTCTAGCCTGCGTGTGTACTTTTCAAATTCGATAAAATCGAATTCCGAAAGGCCCACGCATTCCTCACACCGATCTTCCAATTGACAGGTTTTACCCCGACAGTTGGAACAAACAGTGTGAGGGTCGAGAGAAGCCTTCGGAAGACGCCTAGAACAGTCCCTAGCATTGCATTTTCTAAACTTGGGAACTTGTGAAAGGTCAGCCATTTTGAATTGGTCAAGGGAAAATTCCAAAAAACGATCTAAGTCATCAACAATGAATCCGATACAAAAAAGAGTTCAAGGATTTATTTGAAGAAAAACCCTGCACAGCGAAAGCTCAAAACCAGAATATAGTACTTCACCAAAGATGATGGGAAAAAATCCAGGTTTCAACAGCGAGTAAAGTACGTCTTGTCGACACGTCGACAGGGAGAAAATTGAGTCTTTGTTTACATGGAGTTTGGTATCTGGCCGACAGTTGGCGCTGATGGGCACACCCGCAACCTGTATAGCGATCGCTGGCGAGTTTTTTGTACAGTTTTTTGTCTGTCGAGCAACAGAGTTGCAGCTATATATTCACCGGCTAAGTTAAATATTTAAAAATACGCTATTTCGTATACAGAACTGTACAGTACAGTAGTTAATACTGTACAGTACAGTATAATAATAACACTAGAGTATTAAAAAATTAATACAACAAAATCAAAATCAAAATAAAATGTATCAATACAACACAACAAACCATTTACGTATGAAGTTCTACACAGTACGCCTGACCCATGATGCAACTCATTGAGCCGTCAACTGTTTGGCACGAGGGGTAGCGTAACATATGTATCACATTTTATATTAAAATTGCTATAAGTACATTGGATGTGTACACATTTTTACATCAAAACGTGATTCTGCACAAAAAGGACAAACGTGGGAGATGCACACATGAGATGATGCAAGACTGAGACCGAGTGAGAGAGATGGAGAATTGTGCTGTGTGGAGAGGAAAATTTCATGAAGGGTGTCTGGTGCACATGAACATGGTCGGTTTGAAATTGTTGGGCCGCAAGAGAACTTATCGCGACGCCGGGAACATATGTATTCTTATTCTATAGGTTATACAGCTCTCTGTATCGTGAATGATCGAAATCGCAGAGAAAGAACCCGCAAATAGAGAGGGATGACTGTATACAGACATCTGTTGGGCAGTCTCTCTAGAAAAGCCTTTATGAGAGAGGAGATGTTGGATAACCTTCATGTGTTAAGACAAAGGAAGTATACAGCGCCATGGAAAATCCTGAAATGGGGCTGTCACAGATGATGCTGAAGGACTGGATGTTCTCTCAAGATCTTTACAATAAGATGAAGCAGATCTGCATACCACTCTCAATGCGGCCACAATGGTGTTATCAGTATTACAACTAGATTTGGATTTAACCTTTTCCTGTTGAGCACTTTTCTTGACAGGCGCAATGGTTGAAAAGCATAGACATCTAAGCCGTCCAGGGGTGTTAGAACGCATCCTTGAATGCCGCTGCAGGATCTAGTACAGTTGAGCAGTAGACAAGGATCTTTACGTTCAAAGAAGTCGTGAACAGGTCTATATTTGGGGAATCCCACAAAGCTATTACTTCCGTTGCTATCTGAGGACTTAAAGACCATTCTCCACTTATGATCTGAGTCCTCCTGCTCAACCGATCTGCTATGATGTTCTTTCTGCCTTAGATGAAGCAGATTGAAAGAGATCGAGTTGGTTTCTGCCCACTCCAGGATCCTCACCACTAGCTGACAGACAGAGAAATCATTCCCCACTCTTTGCAGATGTAAGAGTAACGATGGTTTTGTCACTCATCAATACCACCGAGTGACCTTGAAGAAGAGGGCAAAATTGCTGAAGCTCTAACCACACAATTTTCAGGTCTAGGAAGTTTATGTGCTCTACAGTAGATGATCTGTTTTTGACCAGGTTCCCAATGGTAAATCTTGGTCAACAGCACGTTCCACGTCCTTAGGCTCAAATAGATGGGCTCTCTAAAGAGGAATACCTGAGCCTAGTGATCTTGGCATTTGGGACTTGTTGGTGAAATCTCTCACACACCCGGTCTTGATGTTTCAGGAAAGTATTCACCCACAAGTTTGAAACTTGGGGGGCGAGAAACTTGATCGTGCGAGTGCCTGAAAATAGGAAAGTCTCCATTGCTTTCCTGCTACGTTCCTTAGAGAAATCCTCATTCCGTACCAGGATTTCCAAGATCCCTAACCAGACATCAAGCCCCGAAGTAGCCTGCATGGTGTACTTTGTGAACTTCTCCTGGTTAAGGATCTTGGTTGCCAAGAAAGAGACCTGTCGGTTGGAGAGTCTCTCTAGAGAGACTCTCTTGGTGAGCTCTTTCAAGGAGTGATGGAGAGGAAGAGCTGGATGAGGCTCGTCCAAGATATCAAAATACCTCCTCTGTTGGACACAAGGAGGTGGGAGAAACTTGTTGGTAGAGCCAGAACGTTAGGAGAAGGTGTGTTCAGAAAGCTGTAGGGCAATCTTAGCCCCCGCACCCTTCAGCCCCTGAGACCAGGGCAAGGCTGCGCTGGTCTTTGAGGGTTTCCGGGTGCCAAAGACATGGTCTAAGACCGTGCCTTTGCCTTCTCGTAGGGATATTTCTGGGTCGGTAAACCGATTGAGAACCCTTATGAGAGTCAGAACCTGCCAGAATGCCTGTTTCGACTCTTTCTGCTATCCGTCCGACGTTGGACTTCCAGCAAAGTCTCCTTCTTCCATCCCCGAGAGCTCTTCTTGCTGTAGGTCACGGACATCCCTCAAGTGACTGGCTGTCTCTGTAGACTTAGAAGTCCTTGAAAAGGACTCGGGAAGAGTCTTAAAGTCCTTGGATTCCTTCCGGGGAAGGAAGTAGGACTCCAGCATCGAAGGCCGAGATGTGGTGTCCCTCCTGATTTCCATCGGTGGTAGAGAGCTCTCTCCGCAAGGGGGAAACTTTTTCCGAAGGTGGAAGGGAGGAAGTCCTTTCCTCATGCGACTCCCTCAGCAGAGGTGAGGTAGGAGAGTATCCGGTGGAAGATGCAGGAGGAGCAGGCCTCGATGGTCTAACAGGAGTCAGCTTTACCCTCGGGGAAGTGACCGTGCCTGAGAATCCTCTCTTCCTCTTCAGAGGAGAAGAAGCCATGGTTCCATGCAAGTCTGCTGGATCTGTAAGATACTCTGAAAAGTGGCCAGACAGAGTAGGTTTGAAGGCTTGTACCACTGCCCTGACCATAGCACTGAACCATGGCTGTTGACTGACTGACGCACTGTCAGACAGATCCCCTGAAGGAAAAGGGACCAGAGGTTCCCTGCGAAGAGTCTCCGCCTGGGTGGGTCCGCCTTAGAGGGAGGCAGCTTCGGGATCCTGAACCCTTTGTGAAGGACTGTTCCCCTTTCCCAAGCGGTCGTGCTGAAAAGCGTTTGCGGGGAGGGGAACGAGGCGATGGTGACCTGTTCATACGGTGTTCCTTTGCCTGGAGACCTTGCTCATGGGCAAGGCACGAGTGTGCATGTGAGTGCTGGTGCATTGGCGAGCGCAAGTGCGCAGGAGAGCATTGGTGTGCCAGATAGTGTTGGCACGCAGTAAGGCACTGTGCAGGGTGTTGTACAGTCTCCCTAGAATGTGCAGTAGGGCGCGGGTGCACAGGAGAGCATTGGCGCGCAGTAAGACGCTGCACAGGATGTTGTACAGTCTCCTTAGAATGCGCAGAAGAGCACGGGAGCGCAGGAGAGCACTGGCACATAGTTCGGCACTGCGCAGGAGGTTGCTGGAGAGCAGCAACTGGAGAATGCAGGTGCGTAGGTGAGCGCTGGCGAGCCGGAGCTTGCTGAAGAGCTGGTGAAAGCTTCGGCATTGAAGAGCACTGATGCGCAGCGGAGTGCTGGCGTGCAGGAGAGCGCTGGTGCTTGTGCCCAGCGGAGTGCTGGCATGCAGGAGAGCACTGGTGCTTGTGCCCAGAAGAGTACTGCAGCTTGGGAAAGCGCTGTCATGTAGGAGAGCATTGGCGAGCTGGAACTGAGGTTGCACAGGAGCGCGTTGTGGTTTTGGTGAGCGCTGTTACATTGGGGAGTGCTGACGAGCTCGAGGTGGAGAGCGTAGGTTGGCTGGTGAGCACTGGCGAGCTGGCAAACGTTGCTCCCTAGAATGGCAAGGCTGCGCTGGAGGGCGCCAGCAATCGGGAGAAAGCTGGGGCATTGGAGGGCGCTGAGGATGAGCAGGAGAAGGCTGTAGGTCAGCCGAACACCGAAGCTTTGTAAAGCGCTGACAAGCTGGAGAGCGTGGGCGCTCTGGAAAGTGTGAAGGGGCAGTCTGGCGCTGACGAGATGTTGGTGAGCGCTGGTACACCGCAGGGCATTGAGGCGCTGGAGAGCATTGACGAGCAGCTGCACGTTTAGGTAGGGCCTCAGGAGACAGTACCAGAGACAGGAACGGTGACGATAGGTCAGCAGGTCGGCTGGTAGGGCAAACAGGAACTGGGATGTGCCCTTTGGAAGGGCGAACATCCACCGATGGAGATCGTGAACGATCTACAGAAGAGTCCAGGACTGAAATCTGAGGACTAGCAGCAGCGTCGTCGGGAGAAGGTCCAGGGCCAGGAGATGACTGAAGTGGAGACTCCTCCATAGAGGATGGCACGAAGACGAGGCCGAAGAGCCGAAGAGGCGCCTTTTTACCGATGGTGAAGGACAACCACTAAGGCAAAGCAGAGGGTGAGACCTGCAATGGAGACGCACTCTAGGGGAAGTTGTATCAGCAAGCTGACCATGAGCAGCAACAGTCCTCCGAAGAGGAGTCTCTATGAGAGAACTCCTCCGAGAGGGAGAAACACTCGCAAGAGAGACAGACGTAGGACTAAGTTTCCCCATCGAAGGATGACCAGGAACAGGAGAAACTAAGTCAGCAGCAACAGCTGGAGAGTCTAGAGGGACAGGGCGTCGACCGAAGCCAAAGAAGACGCCTCTGACACCACGACGTCGACGAGTGCAAGAGGATGCACCTTCAAAATCGACGACGGCGGCTGCACACTCGAACCACGAAGGATGAGCTGCAGCAAGTTCTTGGAGGCCGGACCCTGATGCCCCAAGGACGACCACACCTGCACAACAGAAGACATAGATAAGGCCTCACCTGGGGGGGAGAGGTGGGGCCGCTTCGCTAGGGGAAGCAACACCATCTCTCAAGGACCGGGGTTGGCCACAAATAAAAAGGGTCTATGCAACTACTCGACGGTCTCTTGGAAGAGGCCGAATGAGTAGGAGCTTCGGAGGAAGGTCGGGAGACGGAAGAAGAGGTCTTGGGTTTTTTCCCATTCGAAAGAACATTTGAAGGAGAAATATCCCGCTTAGACTTCTTCCGCCGTCGCCCAAACCTCTCATACTGGGAGGCAGACCACTCCCGACACTCAATACACTGATTACAATGGTACCTCTACATACGAATTTAATCCGTTCCACAACCGACTTCGGGTGTAGAAAATGTTCGGTTGTAGAGACGAATTTTCCCATAAGAATACATTAAAGTAGGATTAATCCGTGGTTGAGCCCAAAAACCTATGATAACTCCTTAATAAATTACTACACATAATTACACATGACAATAATGCACACTAAATTAGATAATAGACATGCAAAAAAGAATAATTTTAAAGAAATAATAAATAAGAAACAGGCTTTTAGCATCACTTTACCTTAGAAAGTCCAGCGCAGGTGTCGGTCTTGCTACGCAGAAAGGAGACGGACGGGCGGCGAGGAGGTAGAGAGGGTGACTACGATAAACGTACACTACCGTAACTTATTCTAACTTACATTAAGTGAACTTTAACATAACTTAGCTTATTTATTTTTTTCATTTTTATATTTTTCATTTTTTTTTACATTTTCTTTTTTTCTTTTTGATGATTAACTTTAATCACTTTCACTCTACACTTAAAATTGATTGAATTTTTTTCTCTTCAATCTTTGCCGTTTTCTTTGTTTCACTTTCTTTCGCTTCCCTCTTTGCCATTTTCTTTGAACCACTTCCTTCCTCTTCATAACGAGTTCGCTACGTAGTTTTTTTAAAGAAGCTATCGATAGAAAGTTGCTTGGTACAGCTTTTCAGAATGTTTCGAAAATAAGTTAGGCAAACATCATCGAACTGCGCAACTACACAACAAACCTGCAATTTTTTTGGATGGTATTTGTCGATGAAGTCGACCACGTCTTGATATTTTCCTAACACCTCTTTTATTTGCGCCGAACCTAACACATGTTCTACCTCCTCGATCTCTTCCTCGTCATAGCATGGAGTTCCTTGAGCTCCTCTGTAGTAAGTTCGTCGTGATGTTCTTTTGCAAGTTCACTCACACAGACGCCATGCTCATGCTTTTCAATAATTCCTTGCTTTACTTCTAAAGAAAGCATTTCCTTATTCCTTTTCTCACCACTACCTACCACTACCACTTGCAAAACTAAGCCTTTTAGGACCCATTATTTACGTAAAATACCGTAAAAGGATGAACGTAAAAAATCACGATTAAAACACAGTTAATAGCAGAACGCACAGGGCACAACCACACGAAGCCGACGAGAACAGAGGAATGTCCCAAGCCACGCTAATTGAGGGTCCCTCCGAGGTAGAAATGCTGCCTTCTATCAGTGGAAATAAAAAATACATCCGGCGCTATGAGTACCATCTACGTGTACGGGTATTGTTTACTTCAGGTGTTGAAAAAAAAATCCGGGTGAAGAGTAGGAACGTGTTCGAATTGTACTTCGCGTGTCGAAAAATTCGGATACAACCGGTACGACAAAAATTGCTTACTTCGTGTGTTGAAATAAAATTTGGGTGTACAGTCGAAAAATTGCTCGAATTTTACTTCCGGTGTTGGAAAATTCGGATGTAGATACGTTCGTGGGTAGAGGTTCCACTGTACCATTAACACACCGTTGACCTCTGCAGTGCGGGACAAAGGGCATGGCGATCAGTTTTCACGGCCTGGATGAAGGTTCCGCAGGGCCGGCCATCGAGTCCTGGGCTGGTGCACATGGTCACAGAAGTCAACTCACACTCACCAACAGAAAACGAAAGCACATAAGAATTAATGGCAGTCCAAATATAATGGCGAAGGATGAGGAACTGCAACGACCGTACACCATCCGAGCCAAAAGCAAAGTGAGCTAAATCACCGGTGTGTGAGTGGGAGCGGTAGCAAGCTAACCCCCCCTTACCTCCCCGCTAAATTTTAATGACTGGTCATTTCAGCTTCGCCAAAAGTAATAACCCCTAAATAAATAGCGTAGATTTGTATTCCAGTCACGGAAAAATTATCCCTTCTGAACATTAAGGAGTTATAGATACAGCAAATCTTATTAGAGCAACCTATCCTACCCTAAATCATACCCTTGTACGTAGTAGGTAGTAGGTTGGCCAGGGCACCAGTCACCCGTTGAGATACTACCGCTAGAAAGTTAATGGGTCATTTGACTGGCCGGACAGTAATACATTGGATCCTTCTGTCTAGTTAAGGTTTATTTTCCTTTTGACTACACATACACCAAATAGTCTGGCATATTCTTTATATATTCTCCTCTGTCCTCATACGCCTAACAACACTGAGATTACCAAACAATTCTTCTTTCCTCATGGGGTTAAATACTGCACTGTAATTATTCAGTCGCTACTTTCCTCTTGCTAAGGGTAGAAGAGGCTCTTTAGCTATGGTAAGCAACTTTCCTAGGAGAAGGACACTCTAAAATCAAAACATTGTTCTCTAGTCTTGGGTAGCGCTATAGCCTCTGTGCCATTGTTTGTAGCATAGCGTTAGGAACTTACTATATTGTATTTGATATGCTATTTAGCGATTCCCTCTGGGTGTAACACTGAGGATTGTAAGTTTTTTTTCTTTTTCTCTCATGAATGATATAAACATTTTTCCTTTACACAAAATAAATATTTTTCTTGTTTTATGAAGACAGCATTTCATTCCAGTACCTTACACAATTGTGTCCCCTTCTCAGCCAATAATTTTTTTTTTCTTAGTATCATTGTTTTTTTTTTTTTTGTACTTGACCTGAAAACGGCTTACCTTTGAATAATATAATGCAATTACGTTGATAGCTGGGTCCCCTTGTCCAGTATAAATCAAGTGCTCCATTCTTTTGACCTATTACCTAGATTTTTGGGTATTCCACCATTTTACCTTTTAGTGTAGTGAACGTTGGAGTGTGGTCGGCATTCGGACACTAGGCAGTTTGGGTGCTACCTCTGGCCACAGTCCGCATACCACTACAACATAGTCTTCCACTGTCTTGGGGTAGAGTTCTCTTGCTTGAATACACTCTGGCACACTATTCTATCTTATTTCTCTTCCTCTTATTTTGTTAGAGTTTTTGGTAAAGTTTTACTTACTTTCAGAAAATAATTTCGAACAGAAAATATGTTTTCCCATAGTAAATAACGTGATTTAACTGAATTTGACCTTCATTTCAATCGCAAACAAACAGAACAAACAGTCCGGCTAACTTCCTTTCACACAGAAGTTAGTCGAAGTCTGTTCTGTTTGGTTGTGATTGAAATGAAGGTCAAATTCGGTGAAATCATATTATTTGCTACATGAAAACCAATTTTCTGTTCAAAATGTTTTAATTTTTTTTCTTTTTCTAAGCTACTACCCTAGTTGGAATAGCAGGATGCTATAAGCCCACGGGCTCCTACAGGGAAAATAGCTCAATGAGGAAAGGAAACAAGGAAAAATGACAAATTCGTAGATAATTTATATTTTTCCTAACGATACAAACCTTAGCAATTTATTAGGGGTATTACTTTCAGCGTAGCTGAAATGACGAGCCATTAAAGTTTAGCGAGGGTTAACTACACACACCGCTAGTTAGCGGGAGTAGGGGAGGGTAGCTTGCTACCACCCCCCCTCACACACACATGTCTTGAGCTCACTTTGCTTGGAGGTAGGACTTCAAGGGGGATAGGGCTGGCGGGCAAGTTTGCATAAAGAGCTAAGGTTTGTATCTTTATGAAAAATACAAATTATCTACGAATTTGTCATTTGTTCCGTAACTGGAATACAAACCACGCTATTTATTAGGGGTGACTCACCCATTAGGAAGGGTGGACGTCCCTGCCAAAATGGCTTTAGGCTTTACCTGGGGGCTCCTTCTCTGAGTATGTCAGTAATAAAAAATAAGGAGTCCCAGCACCTCGCTAAAACCTGGCTACGCTAGGTCCGCGGCCTACGCAGGCTTTGTGTTGAGATATATAGAAGTGTGACCATCCAGGTAAAGTTATTCCAAGTCTTTAGAAGGAAAAACTGTTGTAACCAAGACATTCCCAATACTGTACCACCTCGCTAGGGTATGGGGATGCAACAGTATTAGTTTTATTACTAGGTACACAAGGGAGCATGGTTTACCTGCAGTGGTTTGAGGTCAGCTTGAACAGAGAACCCAGGAAGCTGCTTTCCCTAAGAGAGGGGAGGATGAAGAAAAGAGTAAGACCCAGTCAAACCCTTTTCATTCACGCAGACTAAAACCGGGTAACAACGCCCTCAATCTTCTGCTACTTGTCCAATAAGGAGCTTGAGGTCTTAATCCAGCTGTTGTCCAGCTACCACAGGACCGATAGAAAACGTATCGAGTCTCCTGTGGGTCACGTCTTGCAGGTAGTGGGATGTGAACGTAGTTTGACATTTCCACACCCCAGCCTGAAGAACCTGCATCACTGAGAAGTTTTTCTTGAATGCCAGGGACGTAGCTACGCCCATGACATCCTGAGCTCTGGGGCGACATGAAGGAGGAGGGTCTGGATTCAGAGCATGGTCTGTGACCTTGCGAATCAATGCTGATATTGTGTTCTTGGTGACCCTCCTCTTGGTTCTTCCTGTGCTGTCGAAGAATGCAGACATACAAGGACGGGCTGCAGCTGCCTCTTAAGGTACAGCCTCAAACTCCTCACTGGGCAGAATAAGAGATGATCAGGGTCATCTGTTACAGAACAAAGACTCGAAATCCAGAAGGAGTCTAATCATGGACCCGCTACTCCCGGGTTCTGAGTCTTAGCAATAAACTCAGGGACGAAGCTGAATGTTACCTCTAACCATCCATTTGAATGGGCGATGTCGCATGAGAGACCATGAAGTTCACTGACTCGTTTGGCCGAAGCCAAAACTAGCAGGAACATCGTCTTCCAAAATAGGTGGCGATCTGTTGCCTGGCGTAATGGTTCATAGGGAGGTCTCTTAAGAGACCTGAGAACTCGAACCACGTTCCATGGGGGTCTCACTTCAGACTGAGGACAGGTAAGTTCATAACTCCATATGAGTAATGAAAGTTCCAGTGATGAAGAAATGTCCATTTCTTTCAGTCTAAAGGGAGGCTTAAGGCTAAGTGATAGCCATTTACCGCCGAGACTGACAGGCGCATTTCTTCATGCAAATACACGAGGAACTCCACTATTGCTGGAATAGTGGCATCGAAGAGAGATACCCCTTCCACGACACCAACCACAGAAGACTTCCCCCTTTGCCTGGTAGACTGCTGCTGATGACTTTCGCAGGTGTCCAGACATCCTGATCGCAACTTGTTGCAAAAATCCTCTCTGAGAGAGGAGATGCTGGATAGTCTCCAGGCGTGAAGTCGTAGCGAAGCTACGGCTTTGTGGAATATGTTGGCATGTGGTTGTTTGAGTAGATCGTGTCGTGGAGGGAGTTCTCTTGGGGGCTCCGTTAGCAGTTGCAGAAGGTCCAGAAACCATTCTGCGTGATGCCATAGCGGACCTATGAGGGTCATTGAAAGGTTGACCGATGTTCTGGCCTTGTTGAGTACCCTCCTCATCAGACAGAACGGGGGAAAGGCGTAAACGTCGATGTTGTCCCACCGTTGTTGGAATGCATCTTGCCAGAGAGCTTTGGGGTCTGGGACTGGGGAACAATACAACGGGAGCCTGAAATTCAGGGCCGTTACGAAGAGGTCCACTGTCAGAGAACCCCATAAAGTCAGGACTTTGTTGGCTACTAGATGATCCACAGACCATTCGGTACTCACTATCTGAGATGCTCTGCTCAGGTTGTCGGCGAGCACATTCCTTTTGCCTAGAATGAAACGTGCCGATAGTGGTATTGAAAGGATCTCGGCCCATCTCAGTATCTATACTGCAAGATGGGATAGCTGCTGCGAAAAAGTACCTCCTTACCTGTTGATGTAAGCCACTACTGTGGTGTTGTCGCTCATCACCACCACTGAGTGGCCCGCCAGGGACTGTTGGAACTATTGAAGGGACAGAAAGATGGCCTTCATCTCTAGGAGATTTATGTGGAGGTACTCTTCTGACTCTGACCAGAGGCCTGAGGTCGTGTGGTGTAGCACGTGGGCCCCCGACCCTTTTTTTTTTTTTGGAAGCATCTGAGAACAGCATCAAATCTGGGGGGAAGACGAGAAGATCCACTCCCTTTCGTAGATTTTCGTCTGCCACCCACCACTCGAGGTCCGTCAGTTCCGCTGATCCCATGGAGATCCGGATGTCCGGGAAATCGAAAGTCTGATTCCACCGGGACTTGAGTCGCCACTGGAGGGATCTCATCCTGAGGCGAACATTGGGAACTAGATGGGCCAGTGATGAAAGGTGACCAAGGAGACGTAACCACGTCTGGGCTGGAAGTTCTTCTCATCTTAGGAAGGGTCTTGCGACCTTCCTCAGCCTTGCTATTCTGTCGTCTGATGGGAAGGCTTTGTGGAGATTGGTGTCTATTATCATGCCTAGGTATACCAGTCTCTGTGTAGGAAGCAAGGATCTTGGCAAAGTCTCACAAGTTTGTCTCGGTGTTGAAGAAGGGTTGACACTGAGTCTGCTAGGATTAGCCAGTCGTCCAGATAGCGGAGGAGACGGATGCCAATCCTGTGTGCCCAAGATGACACTAGGGCAAACACTCTTGTGAAAACTTGAGGTGCTGTGGAAAGACCGAAGCACAGCACCTTGAACTGGTATTTCCTGTTGTCGAGGCTGAATTTTAAGTACTTCCTTGAACACGGATGGACTGGGATCTGGAAGTAAGCGTCACTTAGGTCCAGTGTACACATGAAGTCCTGAGGTCTTACCGCTAGTCTGACCGTGTCTGCTGTCTCCTTGCTGAATGGAGTTTGCTTGACAAACTTGTTCAGGGCTGAGAGGTCGATGACTGGTCTCCAGCCTCCAGACGCCTTTCTTACAAGAAAGAGTCGACTGAAGAAGCCTGGGGATCCGTCGAGGACCTCCTGGAGAGCGCCCTTCTTCAACAGGGTCTGGACTTCTGCCCAAAGGGCCAGCCCTTTTGCTGATACCATGACAAAGGAGTCTATCGACACTGGATTCCTGGTCAGGGGAGGGAGAGATGTTATGGGACGCGATATCCTAGACGAATCACGGAGATTGTCCAGGGTTCGGCCCCGAGTTGCTTCCACCTGTCCGAGAAGCTTTGTACGCATCCCCCACTAGTAGACGAGCAGGAGGAGTTCCTATCCTAGCGTTTGCGGCCTCGGCTGCTCCCTCTAGGATTTTTCCCTCCCCTGGAGGACTTGGCAGGAAAGGGCTTCTTAGACACCATTTTCTTCGCTGCTGACTTGGTTGTCGTGGTCTTGGTTGGACAGGGCTGCTGAGGAACTGGTGGTTTATAGGCTTGGATGTCAAAGCCCTATGGAGGAGGGACTCCTGATGGGACTTCCTCCATCTTACAGCAGCATGTTCCACGTCCTTTGGCTCAAACAGGTGGGCTCCCTCTAGAGAGGAATGTCTGAGCCTAGTTATCTCGATGTTGGGGACTTGTTGGTGGAATCTCTCAGACACTGCGTCTCGACGTTTCAAGATGGTGTTCGCCCACAAGTTCAAAACTTGGTGGGCGAGAAACTCGATTGTACGAGTGCCCGAGAGAAGGAAAGTCTCCATTGCCTTCCTGGTACGTTCCTTGGAGAAATCCTCAGTTCACACCAGGATTACCAAGGTCCCTAACCAGATATAAAGCCACACGGTAGCCTGCATAGCACACTTCATGACCTTTTCCTGATTAAGGTTCTTGGTCGCCGAGAATGAGACCTGCCGGCTGGAGAGTCTCTCAAGAGAGACCCCCTTAGTGAGCTCTTCCAAAGAATGGTGGAGAGGAAGAGCTGGACTAGGCTCCACCAGGATCTCGAAGTACCTCCTCCGTTGGACACGAGGAAGTGAGAGGAGCTTGTTGGTCGAGCCGGAACGTTGGTAGGAGGCATACTCGGAGAGCTGTAGGGCGATCTTAGCCCCGCACCCTTCAACCCTTGAAACCAAGGCAGGGCTGCACTGGTCTTTGAGGGTTTCTGGGTGCCAAAGACACCGTCTAAGACCGCGTCCTTGCCCTCCCGAGGGAAGATCTCTGGGTTGGTAAACCCGTTGAGAACCCTTATAAGAGTCAGAACCTGCCAGAATGCATGTTCTGACTCTTTTTGCTCTTCTTACGATGTCGGGCTTGCAGCGAAGTCTCCATCTTCCAACCCCGAGTGCTCTTCCCAGGATGGGTCGAGGACATCCCTCGAGTGGCTGGCTGTCTCCGTCTTGGTAGACCTCGTGGAGGACTTTGGCAAAGTCCTGGAGTCTTTGGGCTCCTTCCGAGGAAGGAGGTAGGACTCCAATATCGAAGGCCTGGATGTCCTGTCCTTCCTGATCTCCGATAGGGAACTCTCTGCGTGAGGGGTGGCTTCCTCCGACGGTGGAATGGAGGAAGTCCGTTCCACGCGCGACTCCCTTGGCAAAGGTGAGGTGGGAGAGTATCCCGGGAAGATACAGGTGGGACTAACCTTGATGGCCTGACCGGAGTCAGTTTTACCCTCGAGGAAGTGACCACATCAGAGACTCCTCTTTTCCTCTTCAGGGGGGTGGAAGAAGCCATGGCTCTGTGTCGAGAGTCTGGAGCTATAGGCTGCTCCGATGAGTGGCCAGACAGGGCAGGATTGAAGGCCTGTGCTACAGCTCTGACTAAGGCACTGAACCAGACAGATCCCCTGAAGAGAAAGGGACCGAAGGTTCCCTGCGAGGAGTTTTCTTTATAGGTGGGTCTGCCTTAGAAGAAGGTAGTTTGGGGATCCTGAACCCCTCTGAAGAAGCCTGTTCCTCTTTTCCCTGAAAGGCGTTTGCGGGGAGGGGAGTGAGGCAATGGTGACCTGACCGAGTGCAGTTCCTTTACTCGTGTTGGTGAGCGCTGGCGCGCGGGCGAGCAGGTGAGAGCTGGCGCACGGGCGAGAGCTGATTGGGGTGCGCAAACGAGTGGTGGTGTGCGGGCAAGAGGTGGCGCACTGGTGAGTGTTGGCGCGCACGCGCGGTCAAATGTTGGCGCGTGTCGGGTGCGCGTGACCTGGTGCATGCGCGTAGGAGAAATCTGGCGAGCAGGAGAGCGCTGGTGCGTGGGTGAGCCGCGTAGGAGAAAGACGGGGAGAGCACGCGGGAGAGTGCTGGCGCATGGGCGAGCGTGCAGGCGAGATCTGGCGCGCAGGAGAGATATGGTGCACGCGCGCATAGGTGAATGATGGCGCATGTGTGCAGGGGAGTGATGCCGCGTATTAGAGCACTGGCGCACAGGAGAATGCTGAGCGCAAGAGCTCGATGACGCGCAGGCGAGTGCTTACGCGCTGGCGCAGGAATGTTGGCGAGCGGGAGAGCGCTGACGCGCAGGAGAGTGCTGGTGCGCGGGAGAGTACTGGTGCGGAGGAGAGCGCTGTCGCGTAGGCGCATGTTGCGGCTGCCATCTATGAGGGCAAGCAGGTGAAGGGGCGCGCCGAAGTGTTGTAGAGCGCTGACGAGCAGCCTGGTGCTGATAGGCTGCGGGTGAGCGCTGGTGCACAGCAGGAGGTTGGCGAGCTGAAGGGCGATGGCGCGCAGCTGCGCACTTTGGTAGGGCCTCAAGAGGCTTTACCGGGAACAGGAACGGAGGTCGGCAGGTCGGTTGGATGGTAGATCAGGAACCGGGATGTGCCCTTTGGAAGGGCGAGCATCCACCGATGGAGATTGCGAACGATCTGCAAAGAGGTCCAGGACCAAAGTTGGAGGACTAGTAGCAGGTCCAGGCACGGTCGAAAGTCGAGGGACAAAAGATGACTGCAGCAGAGGCTCCTCTGCAGGTGATGGCTGCGACGACGAAGCAGAAGAGCCGATGAGGCGCCTTTTCACCGATGGTGAAGGGAGACCTCTAAGGCGAAGTGGAGGGCGAGCTTTATGACGAAGGCGCCCTCTAGGGGCCGTTGGATCAGTAAGCTGACCGTGAGCCGCAGCACTCCTCCGAAGAGGAGTCTCTATGAATGAACTCCTCTGAGAGGAAGAAACACTAGCAGGAGAGACAGACGAAAGATGATCAGGAACGAGGGAAACGAAGTTGGCAGCAACAGTTGGAGAGTCTAGAGAAGCAGAGGAGTCAGACAAGATCAAAGGCGACACCTCTGACACCACAACGTCGACAAGGGCCAGAGGATCTACCTCCGACAGCGACGATGACTGCTGCACACACAGCACCCCTGCGGAAGATTTGCAGCAATGCGTCCTTGGAGGGTGGACCCGAGAGCCCCAACAACGACCAAACCTGCAACAAGGAAGTTATTGACAAGGCCTCACCCGGGGGGAGAGGTGGGGCCGCTTCGCGAGGAGAAGCAATACCATCTCTCGAGGACCGGGGTTGGCCGATATTAAATTGGTCTACGCTACTACTCGACGGTCTCTCGGAAGAGACCGAAAGAGTAGGAGCTTCGGAGGAGGGTCGGGAGACGGAAGAAGAGGCCTTGGGTTTTTCCCCCTTCGAAGGAATCTTCGAAGGGGAAATATCCCGCTTAGACTTCTTCTTCCGCTGTCACCCAAACTTCTCCCAGTGGGAGGCAGACCACTCCCTACACTAACTACACTTATTGTTACAATCACACCGTTGACCTCTGCTTGTGGGACAAAGGGTGTGGGGATCGGTCTCCACCGCCGACATAAAAGTTCCACAGGGCTGGCCGATGACCCCAGGGCAGGTGCGCATGCTTGCAGAAGTCAACACACGAACACACACTAGAAAAAATAAAAGGCAAAAACAGATTAAAGGTGAAGGATGAAGAGCGGCAACGTCCGTTGACCATCCGAGCCAAAAGTAAAGTGAGCTAAATCACAGGTGTGTGAGTGGGAGCAGTAGCAAGCTACCCCTCCCCTAACCCCCGCTAACTAGCGGTGTGGGTAGTTAACCCTAGCTAAACTTTAATGGCTCGTCATTTCAGCTACGCCGAAAGTAATACCCCTAATAAATAATGTGGTTTGTATTCCAGTTATGGAACACAGAAAATTTTAAGAGCAATAATATTAAAATAAATATGACAAATTCGTTGATAATTTGTATTTTTCCTAACTATACAAACCTTAGCTATTTAATAGGTATTACTTTCGGCGTAGCTGAAATGACGAGCCATTAAAATTTAACAAGGGTTTACTACCCACACCGCTAGTTAGCGGGGGTAGGGGACGGTAGCTTGCTACCCCCGCCCCTCACACACACCTGTGCTTGAGCTCACTTTGCTTGGAGGTAGGACTTCAAGGGTGATAGGGCTGGCGGGCAAGTTTGATTAAATAGCTAAGGTTTGTATAGTTAGGAAAAATACAAATTATCTACGAATTTGTCATTTGTTCCGTAACTGGAATACAAACCACGCTATTTAATAGGGGTGACTCACCCATTAGGAAGGGTGGACGTCCCTGCCAGTCTGGCTTTTTGGCTTTACCCGGGGGCTCGTTATTTGAGTGTGTCAGTACCCAAGAAATAAGGAGTCCCTACACCTCGCTAGAACCTTTCTACGCAAGGACTGCGGCCTACGCAAGCTGTGTGTGAAGGTATGGAGAAGTGTGACTCGTCCTAGGAAGTTGTCCTAAAGTTCTTTAGATGGGAACTTGTAGCCTAGGACTTTCCCAATACCACCTCGTCAGGGTATGGAGACGTAACAGTATTAGTCTTAATACTAGGAACACAAGGAAGCATGGTTTACCCGCAGTGGTTTGAGGTCAGCTATGCAGAGAACCCAGGATGCTGCTTTCCCCACAAGAGGGTAGGATGAAGAAAAGAATAAGAGCCAGTCAAATCTTTTCATTCACGCAGACTAAAACCGGGTAACAGTGCCTTCAACCTTCTGCTACTTGTCCAATAAGGAGCTTGAGGTATATAACCAGCTGTTGTGCAGCCACCACTGGACCGATAGAGATCGTATCGAGTTCCTGTGGGTTATGTCTTGCAGGAGAAAGGTTGTGAAAGTCATCTGGGGCATTCACATCCTTTCTTGTAAAACCTGCGTCACAGAGTAGCCTGCTAAGAAGGACCAGGGGCATAGTTATGCCCCTGACACTGTGAGTCGTCATGTCGAGATGATGTTTTGGCGATCCTCCTCTAGTCTCTCTCGGAGTTGACAAGATGAGGGACCCGGACAGGCTGTTGCCGTTTTCTTTAGATAAGGTCTCATACCTCACCCTGAGGTAAAGTAACGGATGATCTGGATCGACCGTTACCTAGTTGAGACTTGTGTAAGATCCGTCACCTCTGGAGACTGTGTCTGGTGACATACTCAGGGACGAAACTGACCCTTGCCTTTCGCCCTTCTCAATAATGGGCAATGTCGAAAGAGAGATCATGAAGTTCCTTAACTCGTATGGTTGCTGTCCGAGTGTGTAGGAACATTGTGTTCTTAAATCAGGAGGAAATTTGTTGCCTGGTGAAGTGGAACATAAGGAGGTCCCTTTAGGGATCAGAGATTGAACCATGTTCTGAGAGGAAGGTCTCAATTCCGACTGGGGAAAGGCAAGTAGTAAGTCCGTATGAGTTAGGAAAAGTCTATCGATGAAAGGGTGTCCCTTTCTTTCAGTATGAAGGTGAAGGATCAAGGTTGAGTGATCATCTTTACCTATCGAAACTGAATAGGGGATCTTTTCCTCTTGCATATACCTGAGGATTCCGCTATTGCTGGAATCGAGGTATCGAGAGAAGAGACACTTTCCCATGACGCCCACCCCACAAGACGTGATACTGCCTGGTAGACTGATGCTGAGGAACTCCTCAGGTATCTAGACAACTTCTTTGCCAAGAGGTATTGGGTAGTCTTCAGGCATACACTCATAGCAAAGCTATAGCTTGTGGTAGGTGTCAAAGTGGGTTGTCTGATATGCGGAGAGGGTTCTCTTGGAGGCTCTATCAGGAGCTGCAAAAGGTTTGGAGACCTTTCTGCATAACGCCATAGCGGAGCTAGGAGCGTCCTTGATAGGTTGACCGATGTTCTAGCCTTGTTGAGTGCCCGTCTCAAGATAAAACAGGGACGAGACGTAAACGTCATTGTTGTACCCACCGTTGTTGCTAGAGAGCCTTGGGGTCTAGGGCTGGTAAGCAGCGGTAGCCTGAGGTTCAGGGGCATTATGAACAGACCCCCTAGTTGGAGGACCTCGTAAAGTCGGGACTTTGTCGGCTACATGGCGATCCAAAGTCCATTCGGTATACCTATCTGAGATGCTGTGCACAGATTGTCGGCGAGCCTGTTCTTCCAGTCTGGAATGAAGCGAGCTGAAAGTGGTACCAAACGGGCTCTGGCCCATCTTAGTGTTTATACTATTAGATGGGAAGATTCTACAAGCCAGATCCTATTTGCTTGTCGATGTGAGTCTCTATGTAGTGTGCTGTGTGTCGTCTATCACATCACTGAGTGGTCTGTTAGGAACCGATGAGACTGTTGAAGGACCGGAAAGTTGGCCTTCATCTCTTAAGAGATCTAAGTGAAGGTACCACCGGGCTCTGTCCAGAGGGCTGAGGTCGTGTGGTGCAGCACTATGGTCCCTCCTTTCTTCTTTTTCCGATTCCAGTCGCCTGGAATGGAAGTCGTTCTAGTTCCGAGAAGGTTTTGGTGGAGATTGGTGTTTAGAATTATTCCCAGATACACCAGTCTCCTGGGAGGGAAGTAGGGAAGATTCCGTAGGTTTACCCTGATCACTGGATCTTGGTAAAAAGACTTCAGAAATTCCAGTGTTAATGCAAGGTTGCCACTGAGTCTGCTAAGGTCAGTCAGTCGTCCCGAGAGAGCGGAGACGGAAGCCGATCCTGTGAGACCAGGATGGGTGTAATGGAAAGACTGAAGCACAGTGCCTTGAACTGGTGTTTCTTGTTTGTCTAGACTGAATTTCCCAACCTTCCTAGCTGGATGGTTTGGACCTGGGAGTAAGTGTCCTTAAGGTCCAGTGTGCAAAAGAAGACCTGAGGTCTTAACCCTCGATCGAACTCCAACATGGAGTGGGCATCGGCCCAAAGGGCCAGCTCATTGGTGATCCTTTTGTATGGAAGATTGTCGACGCTGGAGTCTTGACTCATGTCGTAAAGGAACAGGAGCGATATCCAATGTAAGGATTCTTCTCTGAGAGAGAATTTCTTTAGAAGGAAGGCCCCGCTTAGCCTTACCACACGCCCTGATGGGATTGATGCTATTCCTTAGAACAGAATTAATCTGGCGAATGTTAACCACTGATTAACCGTTGGGCTGTGCAGTTGGAGAGTGCTCGCAAGTAGTTCCCTGTTGGCAAGCCGTTGATGAGGGTTGTCGAACGTTTACCGATCACTTTAGCGTGATGGCAAACGGCCAGTAGCGAGAAGTATGTTGTATAACTTCTGATCTAGGAACTACAGGAAGCGGTTGACTAGTAAGTTCGAGTTACGAATTGCTGGCAAATAACAGATGACCATGAATCGGTGGTCTGTGCACAGATGGTGAATTCGAGAACAGCCAGCTGATTATGATCCCCCCTGTTTGGTCAGAGATGAGCAAGCTGAAGATGGGCTGGTCAGAGATCAGCGAGCTAAGTTCAATGATCGAAGAAGGATGAACTGCCCATCGGTGATCTAGTGATCAGCAAGCTGATGACTGGTTATTGACAAGCAATCGATGATTAGAAATGCTAGCAATTGGAGATCGTAAGTCATTGGAGGGACTAGAGGTCACAGATCAGCATTGAGCTAGCAATTGGCGATCCGGTGATCGGCGACCTAGCGATCAGTAAACTGTGAAGTAGAAATCAGTAAACAGTGATCTAGAGATCAGTCTGTTGATGCTTTCCTGTTTGCTGCCGCTGGTCTGTCAAGGAAAAAAGAAACTTTAGAAGAGACAGGGACCAAGGATTCCCTGATTCGATTCCCTTGTAGGATGGAATCTTCGGGATCTTGAATCCTCGGCGGAGCCTTATTCCTTTTTTCCCGGTGGCAATGTTTATGTGCTTGCGGGGAGGAATGGGGCAATGGTGACCTGCCCAAAAAGTTTCACTCCTTTTTACTGACAATTGCGCGAGTGTAGGTGAGTCTGGAGCGATGGCACACAGGATGGTGCTGGTGCTTAATATTTGCCTGGAGAGCAGGCAAGCACTGGTTCTTAGACCAGAGCGGGTGCATTGGATCTGCAAGCCTTGACTCTTTGGCAAGAGCTGGCGTATGAATCTGCGCAGAAGGGCGCCAGAAAGAGAGGAAGATTGCTGGCATGCCGTAAGGCACTGTGTAGTTTGTGCATTCTCCCTAGAATGCACCGAAGCGTGTGATTGGTTGCGCAAGAGTGGAAGCATTGGCACGTGCGTAAGAGTACTACGTGGAGATTGTTGGCGCGTGCGTGCGGGAGACCATCGGCACCCGCACGTTGAAGACCGTTGGAGCGCACGGAAGGCTGTGTGCTTGCACTCAAGATTATTGGAGCGCGCACACGTGAAGGCCGTCGGAGCGCGTCCGCGCGTAAGGCCGTCGGAGCGCGTCCGCGCGTAAGGCCGTCGGTGCGCTTGCACGGTAGACTATTGGCGCACGTGCAGGATACCATCGGTGCCCGCGCGCAGAAGAATGTCGGCACGCACACGCGCAATACTGTTGGTGTGCGTGCGGGAGCCCCAGGTGTGCGTGCGGGAGACCCCAGGTGCTCGCGCGGGGGAGAAAGTCGGCCGTGCACACGTGCCAGACTATGAAGCGCGTGTAGGAGCATTGGCGCTCGCGCGCTTGTTGGCGCTAGCGCCCGTGGAAAATCATCGACGCGCGCGCGGGAGCCCATCGGCACCCGCGCGCGGAAGATTGTCGGCACGTACTCGCGTACCAGAATGTTGGCACGAGCGGGCGCGACTATCGGTGCGCACGCGTACGAGATTGTTCGCGCCCACGTGAAAGACTATCGGCACGCGCGAATGACTATTGGCGCGCACGGGAGACCATCAGTACCCGCGCACGGGAAAGATCGTCGGCGCTTGTGCGCGTAAAAAGATCGTCGGCACTTGCACGCGTAAGAAGATTGTCGGCGCTTGCGCGCATATGAAGATCGTCGGCGCTTGCGCGAGTATGAAGATCGTCGGCGCTTGCGCGCGTAAGAAGATCAGTGCGCACGCGAAAGTAGCGGTGCGCGCGCGGGAAACCATCGGTACCCGCGCGCGGAAGATCGTCGGCGCTTGCGCTCGTAAGAAGATCGTCGGCGCTTGCACACGTAAGAAGATCGTCGGCGCTTGCGCGCGGAAGAAGATCGGCAGGCGCTCGCGTAGGTTGAAGGGTCAGCTGGCAGGACGATCAGGAACTGGGATGTGCCCTTTAAAAAAGGGCGGGCATCCCCCGATGAGGACCATAAGCAGGTCTGCTTTAGAGTCCAGGACCGAAGTCCTTCGTTGCCGCGCAAGGTTGCGCTGGTAGATCGGTAGGTCAGCTGGCAGGACGATCAGGAACTGGGATGTGTTAGAGTCCAGGACCGAAGTCCAAAGGACCACGTTGCAGCACAAGGTTGAGGTCACTGGAAGGTCTGCTTGATCCTCCTCCGAGGAGTCTCTAAGAGAGGCCTCTCCCGCGAACGAGAGAGATGACTACTTCGTAGAAGAGACTTGAAGACACTCATGATGACGCCCCTTAGGGCCGTTGGATCAGCAAGCTGACCCTATCAGTAGCGATCCTCTGAAGAGGAGTCTCAATGAGTGGCCTCTCTCGCGAATGAGAGAGGTGAACACTTCGTAGAAGAGACTTGGCAAGACTGTGCTCCACCCCTGAAGGAAGAGAAACTCAGCAAGGGGGGAGAAAAGTCTGGCCGAAGGGCAGCAACAGTAGTCGAAGGCGATGAATTTATTAAGGTATGGGAAGTTCTCCCTCTGAAGGAAGAAAACCTCACACCTGGGGAGGAAACCTCCCTCGGAAGGGAAGTTGTCCAACCCCTGGAGGCAAACCTCCTTTAGCGTTCTAAGATGATCTGAAGTGCTGGCATGTTGTCACAGGAGTACTTCTAAGAGAAGGGATAACGCCCATGACGACGTCCTCTGAGGGACGGCAGCGATAGCAGATTCCCCAAGCATGAACAGGACAGCTCTGCTTAGTTGGCACTCTTTAGTCGAACGAAGAAAAACTGCATAGTTAATTGGGAAAATAAAATTAAATAATTATTTTAACATAAATTCCCTAGGGAGGAACTCCGAAGAGAAACCCCAAGGGAATAACATAAAATAAGAATTAAGTATGCGCCCTCCTTCCCCAGATGACATCCACGGGAGAAGGGGGGGGGGGCGGAGTAAGTGTAATAAAAACAGAATTCTAACAGAATTATAATTATCTAAATCATCTAAGAATATTCAGTAATAGTGAGAACCACTGACCCCCCCGAAGGGAAATGTTCCCCACGGAGAAAGCTGAAAAGTTAAAATAAAATTAGATTTCACTAAAAATAATTGAGACAAACAAACGGAATTGCAACCTAACCCGCAACGGGAAAGGAGCTTCCGTAATAGTACGTAGTTGTACGACCTCGAGTAGAGAGAGACCGTAGTCAATCTAAAAAGGCCACATTCCCTTCGCTCAGAATCCAAGTTTCCCGTAGAAAAAGAGGAAAAGCGAAGATAATAGATGAATAAAGAGGGTCCAGGTGATGCCGATTCCCCTGCGGCGGCCGAGTTAACGGATATATGCCGACGGGAAGACCAATGGACCAGAGAGTGAGAGGCCGTTCCCCACGAAGTGGAACTGTGCTAGCCTTGCTACTACGCAAGTGTCGTTGTCGTATATCACACACACAGCACAAACACTGAAAAGAAAACTTACTACATTTCTATACATAAATATATACATAAACATTAAGAATGTTTATATATATATATTACAAGTATAAGAAAAAGTAAGTAAAAAGACAAAAATTAATGGTAGTCCAAAATAGGCGAGTAGAGAGAGAGGAAACAACTGTTCTCGCTCCGAGCCAAAAGTAAAGTGAGCTCAAGCATAGGTGTGTGTGTGGGGGGGGGTAGCAATTTACCCTCCCCCACCCCCGTTAACTAGCGGTGTGGGTAGTAAACCCTTGTTAAATTTTAATGGCTCGTCATTTCAGCTACGCCAAAAGTAATTCATTTATTTTGGCAACAAGTCTATTAAATAGCATGGCTTGTATTCCAGTTACGGAACAAATTTCCTATATAAACTATAAAATCTTTAACAAAACAGGAGGAACAGAGAATAGATAGAATAGTGTGCCCAAGTGTACCCTCAAGCAAGAGAACTCTAACCCAAGACAGTGGAAGGCCATGGTACAGAGGCTATGGCACTACCCAAGACTAGAGAACAATGGTTTGATTTTGGAGTGTCCTCCTAGAAAAGCTGCTTACTATAGCTAAAGAGTCTTTCCTACCATTACCTAGAGGAATGTGGCCACTGAACAATTACAGTGCAGTAGTTAACCCCTTCAGAGAAGAATTGTTCAGTAATTTCAGTGTTGTCAGGTGTATGAGGGCAGAGGAGAATATGTAAGGAATAGGCCAGACTCATAGGTGTATGTGTAGGTAAAGGGAAAATGAGCCATAACCAGAGAGAAGGGACCAATGTAGTACTATCTGACCAGTCAACGACCCCATAACTCTCTAGTGGTAGCATCTCACTGGGTGGCTAGTGCCCTGGCCAACCTACTACCTTAAATATACTGGTTTCTTGTTCAGCCACAGGATTGCTTCGCTCGCCGAAAAATGTTATTTTTATAATAAAATAAATTTTTGAATATACTTACCCGGTGATTATATAAGCTGCAACTCTGTTGCTCGACAGAAAACTCTACGTTAAAAATCCGCCAGCGATCGCAATGCAGGTAGGGGGTGTACTTCAACAGCGCCATCTGTCGTGCAGGTACTCAGTACTCAATGTAAACACAGAACTCAATTTTCTCCTCGGTCCACTGGTTCTCTATTGGGGAGGAAGGGAGGGTCCTTTAATATATAATCACCGGGTAAGTATATTCAAAAATTTATTTTATTATAAAAATAACATTTTTCAATATTAAACTTAGCCGGTGATTATATAAGCTGATTCACAATTGTTTACATTATTATGAGCTAAGGATTTTTTATTTCATTTTAGCAGTTATTCAAAAAAACAAACATAAAATAAATAAGTACCTGGTAAGGAAGTCGACTTGAACAATTACTCTGCCTTTTTAAGTACGTCTTCCTTACGGAGCCTCGCGATCCTCTTAGGATGCTGAGCGACCCCTAGGAGCTGAAGTATCAAGGGTTGCAACCCCTACAACAGGACCTCATCAAAACCTCTAATCTAGGCGCTTCTCAAGAAATGACTTTGACCACCCGCCAAATCAAGTAGGATGCGAAAGGCTTCTTAGCCTTCCGGACAACCCAAAATCAATAATAAAACATTTCAAGAGAAAGATTAAAAAGGTTATGGAATTAGGGAAATGTAGTGGTTGAGCCCTCACCCACTACTACACTCGTTGCTACGAATGGTCCCAGAGTGTAGCAGTTCTCGTAAAGAGACTGGACATTCTTAAGATAAAAAGACGCGAACACTGACTTGCTTTTCCAATAGGTTGCGTCGATTATACTTTGCAGAGATCTATTTTGTTTAAAGGCCACGGAAGTTGCGACAGGTCTAACTTCGTGTGTCCTTACCTTCAGCAAAGCTTGGTCTTCCTCATTCAAATGGGAATGAGCTTCTCGTATTAACAGTCTGATAAAATAGGATAAAGCATTCTTTGACTAGGCAAAGATGGTTTCTTAACTGAACACCATAAAGCTTCAGACGGGCCTCGTAAAGGTTTAGTTCGTTTTAAAAAGAACTTAAGAGCTCTTACAGGGCATAAGACTCTTTCTAGTTCATTTCCAACCATACGATAAGTTTGGAATATCGAACGATATTGGCCAAGGCCGAGAAGGCAGCTCGTTTTTGGCTAGAAAACCAAGTTGTAGAACATGTAGCCGTTTCGGATGAGAATCCGATGTTCTTGCTGAAGGCATGAATCTCACTGACTCTTTTAGCTGTGGCTAAGCATACCAGGAAAAGAGTCTTTAAGGTGAGATCTTTCAGGGAGGCTGATTGTAGCGGTTCGAACCTGTCTGACAACCGGAATCTTAGTACCACGTCTAAATTCCAACCAGGTGTAACCAAACGACGCTCCTTCGTGGTCTCAAAAGACTTAAGGAGGTCCTGTAGATCTTTATTGTTGGAAAGATCTAAGCCTCTGTGACGGAAGACTGATGCCAACATGCTTCTGTAACCCTTGATAGAGGGAGCTGAAAGAGATCGTTCTTTCCTCAGATATAAGAGGAAGTCAGCTATTTGAGTTACAGAGGTACTGGTCGAGGATACGGATACTGACTTGCACCAGTTTCGGAAGATTTCCCACTTCGATTGGTAGACTCTAAGGGTGGATGTTCTCCTTGCTCTAGCAATCGCTCTGGCTGCCTCCTTCGAAAAGCCTCTAGCTCTCGAGAGTCTTTCGATAGTCTGAAGGCAGTCAGACGAAGAGCGTGGAGGCCTTGGTGTACCTTCTTTACGCGTGACTGACGTAGAAGGTCCACCCTTAGGGGAAGTGTTCTGGGAACGTCTACTAGCCATCGAAGTACCTCGGTGAACCATTCTCTCGCGGGCCAGAGGGAAGCAACTAGCGTCAACCTTGTCCCTTCGTGAGAGGCGAACTTCTGCAGTACCTTGTTGACAATCTTGAACGGAGGGAATGCATATAGATCTAGATGTGACCAATCTAGGAGAAAGGCATCTATATGAACTGCTGCTGGGTCCGGGATTGGTGAGCAAAATATTGGGAGCCTCTTGGTCATCGAGGTTGCGAAGAGATCTATGGTTGGCTGGCCCCAGGTGGCCCAAAGTCTCTTGCATACATCCTTGTGGAGGGTCCATTCTGTTGGAATTATTAGTCCCTTCCGACTGAGACAATCTGCCATGACATTCAAGTTGCCTTGGATGAACCTCGTTACTAGTGATATGTCTAGACCTTTTGACCAGGTGAGGAGGTCCCTTGCGATCTCGTACAACGTCAGAGAGTAGGTCCCTCCTGGCTTGGAGATGTACGCCAAAGCCGTGGTGTTGTCCGAGTTCACCTCCACCACTTTGCCTTGAAGGAGAGACCTGAAGCTTTTCCAGGCCAGACGTACTGCCAGTAGCTCCTTGCAGTTGAAATGCATTGTCCTTTGAATCGAGTTCCATAATCCCGAGCATTCCCGACCGTCTAATGTCGCACCCCAGCCTACGTCCGATGCGTCCGAGAAGAGAACGTGGTTGGGAGTCTGAACAGTCAGGGGAAGACCCTCTCTTAGGTTGATATAGTCCTTTCACCAAGTCAGACAAGACTTTATCTTTCCGGAAACCGGGATCGAGACCGCTTCTAGCGTCTTGTCCTTTGTCCAGTGAAAAGCTAGATGGTATAGAAGAGGACGGAGGTGTAGTCTTCCTAGTGACACAAATTGATCCACGGATGACAGTGTCCCTACCAGACTCATCCACAGCCTGACAGGGCAGCGTTCCTTCTTCAGCATCTTCTGGATGGATAGCAGGGCTGGGGGCTGATCGTCTTGTTCAGCAACGTCCTCATCAGAGGGTTCCTCATCCGAAACTGATGAGGAAACGGCAACGGAGTGGGCAACGTCTGACTCGCTGAATCCGGTCGCACTGGTGGATGCGTGACGGAGCCGGACGCAATATCATGGAACTGCTGCACAGTCTGTGAACTGTCAACAACCATGGGTGCGCGAGGAAGTACAGCGTCAACCCGAAACTGTCTAGACCGTCTGGGTTGTGCAGTCAACACCCTACCGGGTTGCTGAGGTTGACGCACTGCGTCACAACAAGTCACCTCTGCTGGTTGTTGAACGTCCTGAACGTCAACAACCACCTCCGAGCGTCGCTTAACGTCAACGTGCGGCTGGCAACCCACACTGGGTCGCATCGGTGGAGGAACCACCTCAACTGGCAGACGCGAGTAGGTTACCTCAGCGTCAACAGGGCGCACAACCGACCGGTTGGAAGGTTGTTGGCCAGAAGGAGGAACCACCTCAACTGGCAGACGCGAGTAGGTTACCTCAGCGTCAACAGGGCGCACAACCGACCGGTTGGAAGGTTGTTGGCCAGAAGGTTCTTCTCCGCATTTAAGTCCTCTATCAAGGACGCAAGCTTGGACTGCATGTCTTGCAGCAAAGCCCATTTAGGGTCTACGGGAGCAGGTGTGGCAACAGACGGGGTTAGCGACTGAGGCGGAACCGTTTACCATCCCTGAAAGCCTTGTTATGTGTGACATAATAGTACAGCAAAACTTCAAAGGCTCGACAAAAGCTGAGAAGTTGACCTGTAAACAACTTGGAGCGTCTCCTGGCTAGGCGCCAGGGTGAGTCTACCAGAATTGAGAAGTCTATCTGGGCAGAGGCATGAACTCCCAAGCCGAGAACTTCTCTCGTGTCATATCAGACTCTCGCTCTATAAGCCAGTTAAAAAGAAGGGAAATCAAAGGCTGTATCCCTAAAACTCCTCCTGGTGCAAAAACCAGTCGCCTAGCCAACGTAACGCTCTCTAGGAGAGCGAGAGAGCACTAGCTTAAAAACAACGGCTTCGAAGTAGCTAGGCCTAGTGTAAGTTCTGACGTTAAGGCGAACGAGGAGCAGCAGTTACAAGATCCGGACGAAGATCCTTAAAAAAAAATCATCATGATTTAATTAAAGTCCATAGGAGGCTAAGCAGCTTAAGGCTCCTCTCCATCTGACAGAGTCCTCAAGGGAATATCAGTAGGAGGGAGAACAGCAACTTCCTCATCTACAGGAACCTTGACCGATAAAAGCTAGGTTACCTCAGTGAGTCTCTCACTGGTGCATTAGTAGCAGACCAGAAGGCAACGTTATGTAACTGCTTGACAGTCTGTGAACTGTCAACAACTGAACTGTCAACCACAACAGGTGTGTGAGGACGTACAGTGTCCACTCGAGACTGCTTTGACTGTCTAGACTGAGCAGTCAAAACAACTCTAGAATGCGGAGGTTGACGCACCGCGTCAAAACAAAACAACTTAGACTGTTGTTGTACCTCGCGAACGTCAACGGAAGGTTCCGTGCGTCGCTGAACGTCAACATGCGGCTGGCAGGGTACACTGGAACGCATGGGTGGCGGGACTCTCTCAGCTGGAGTGCGGCAGAAGGTCGCCTCAGCGTCCACAGGACGCACAACCGTGGTTGGTTGTAGGCTAGAGGTTGGTGCAGTGTCAACCTTCTCCGCACGAAAGTCCTGCATCAATGACGTTAACTGAGACTGCATGGTCTGCAGCAAAGACCACTTAGGGTCTACAGGAGCAGGTGCGGCAACAGACGGTGTGACTGCCTGATGCGGTACCGCTTTGCCTCTCTTAGGAGGTGAGCAGTCGTCGGAAGACTGCAGCGAGTCCGAACTGACCCAGTGGTTACAACTGGGCCGTTGGACTTGCGCGGAATGGACCGACTTGCGCTTAATAAGCCGCGAGACCTTGGTCCATGGTTTCTTACGAGAAACCTCTTCCGCAGACGAGGAATAAAGGGCTCTCTCGTCTTAGAGTGGGTGGGGCGATCTTGGGTAGATACGCCCGAAACCACAGAGGGAAAACGTCTGTTCGTTGATCAAGGCCTCTCGAACCCATAAGTCGTTCGACATTACTTCTCCCCTGGGCTTGGGAGCTTGCAAGAGGTCCCGGACTAGGTGAACGACAGGCACGAACAGACGAACCCTCGGACGCAACACTGTAACACTTTGCGCATATCACTTTATCGATTTTCTGTTTTGCACTTATTTCACTGAAATCAAAACTTTTACTGATTTCTACCTGAAACACGCAATTCTACCCTTCATTAAAAGGTAGTAATTGCGAAATCAGTCGTAAAATGCAGCTCATTAATACTAGCAAAAAAAACAGAAAACATATATTAAGATAAAAAATTCAGTGGCTGGGAAAGAGACTAAACGCTAGTTCATATAAACTACGTTTTCAATCTCTCACCGCACATAGCCTGGGGACAAGAATAAAAACCTAGAAACGTTTTACCTTCCTCCCCGTACAGAGACTAGGGACGAGAGTAACACGAGAACAACGTTACCCGCTTGAACGGAACGTTTTCTCTCCTCTCTCTCCCTCCGTCTCTATCTCTCTCTCTCTTTCTCTCTTGATTTCGCACCTAAGAGAAGAGAAGAGCCCAATTATATATCGTCAAAAAACATGTTATTTGACTAAAGGAAAAAACTGAAAGGTTTTCCAAATAAAAAGTTCCTTTAATTTAGAATTTAAAACATTTAAGCTAAGAAAGAATGAACAAAACGTCAGAATCGATTTACTCTTACTGCAAAGTGAAACCGTGATACACTCTCTCTCTATCGTAACGATAGAGCGCATGTTGAACGTCCTGAACGTCAACAACTGCGTAGTCTAAACGTTAGTTCATCTTTGAAAACAGTACGAAGACTATCAAAGAAATTCTTTTATAAAACATTACATTAAAAAAGTTTTAAAATTCTTTAAAGGCTAAATACGATATAACGCGCTCAACGTTGATTAACTTCGGTTCCAAGTTAGGACCGCCTACTATCAGGAAAGGTCGCATATAAACAAAACATAAAAATTTATTTTTTATATGTTTATAATAAATGGAAAGTTAATCGAAGAGGCCTAATAAAGGCGGAGAGATATAAATTATATAGATCTATAACGTGTTAAGCAAAATTACTAAAAACCTAAACACACTTCCGTCTAAGGGAAGGGTCGGCCATTTAAAAGTGAAAGAGAGTCCATACTCTCTTTGTCACCATAATTAAATCTATCCAAAACGAGTTCAAGTTTTGAGATGAAGATAAAACACCTGCATAGCGAAAGCTCAAAACTAGAATAGTGTACTTCACCAAATAGTTGTGAAAACAAATCCAGTTAGTAACAGCGAATTAGTAGGTCTTGCCGGTAGCCCGACAGAGAGAAAATTGAGTTCTGTGTTTACATTGAGTACTGAGTACCTGCACGACAGATGGCGCTGTTGAAGTACACCCCCTACCTGCATTGCGATCGCTGGCGGATTTTTAACGTAGAGTTTTCTGTCGAGCAACAGAGTTGCAGCTTATATAATCACCGGCTAAGTTTAATATTGAAAAATAAAAACATTAAGCTCTGTATGCACTGACAAGTGGTAATGTTGAGCTGCGCACGCTAACATTAGCAATGTTTTACCATTAATCTAATGGTTTTTGTTCTGCAGTGGGCTCGCTTCGATCGCCGAAAAATAAAAATATAAAGCTCCGTATGTATTGACAAAAGGTAATGTTGAAATGCGCGCGCTAACATCAATACTATTTCAATAATGAACTGCATTCACTAACCAGGTATAAAACTTTAAGTATAAATAATGACTTACTTTATAATTGGGACATTGAAGGCCGTGGTCTTCTAGCAACTGTTCCTGTATCGGAGGTGGCGGAAAACTTCCCTGCGACTTCTAAGTACGGATAACTACAATAATTACACGTTTGTATAGGAAGTTCCATAATAGCATACGAAAGTAGTAGAATACGAACAAAGGGTTAACACGGACAAAGGTTTTACAGGGAAAAAGGCTTGGGAAGGAACTGAAGCGAGCACTTGAAAAGATAAGGAAAAGGGGAGGGGAAATATTAAACCCCGTGGAAACTTTCCTTGCGTATGGGCACATGATTGGTTAACGGAAACAGAACAGAGTCTACAAAGTAAACTTGAATTAACTTATATGGGAAACTTGTTTAGAGCAAGTATTTGGTGCTAGGGCAATTCGTCCCTGGTGAATTCGTCGTTGCCCAATTCGTCCCGCTCAATTCATCGTTGCTCAATTTGTCCCCAAGTCAATTTGTCGTTGGGCAATTTGCCCTCAAGTTAAAAGACACTAGGTTGTTTAACTGTTTTATTTATTATTTTCCTGTTTTGGACAGTTGGAAAAAAAAGCTATTTACTTAGATAGAGTTACTTCTAAAGAATACACCCATCCAACAACATGGCTACCTGCAAGATTTTAATTTCAGAGAAAGGAAAAAACAAAGTTGTTGAAGACAATTATATATATATACTAAGAATAAGGAGAGTGCAGACAGACTGAAGATCTACTGGAGGTGTGAAAATCGTGCATGCAAGGCGAGACTTCATACTGATGAAAACTATATAGAGATTAAGAAGGTTGGTATCCACAATCACGCTTCAACAGCCGCAGAGGTAAATGCGAAGACTGTGGTCTCAATTATTAAAGCAAAATCAATTTCATCTCTTGATGCACCTCGCTCAATAATTGCTGGTGAAGTTTAAAAGTTAAACGAATGTGCTTTATCACAAATTCCTCGGTTGGAACAACTCAGTAAGAATATCAGACGTTGGATGCAAGCAGATTTTAATTATCCCCCAACCCCACAAACAAATGTTGGGTTCTCCATTCCAAGTGAATACTCTTGCTCAGACACTAATGAAATTTTTTTAAAGTATGATAGTGGAATCGAAGATTCAAGCAGAATATTGATATTTGCAAGTGATGAAGCGCTGAGACATTTAAAAGTGTACAAGACTTGGGCGGCAGACAGAATATTTCAATGCTGTTCTAGTATAATTTTCAATTATATATAGTGCACGTACAGATCGATAATTTAAATGTCCCACGATTGTTTGCATTGCTATCAAACAAAAACCAAAACACATATAATAGACTTTTTGACAAAATAAATGAATTGCTGCAGGACGAATGCCCAGATTGCATACTTATGGATTTTGAAAAAGCAGCGCATAATGGATTTCTTGAATCGTTTCCTGCCTCAAATTTAGTGTGCTGCTTGTTTCATTTAGGGCAAAATGTGTACAAGCATATAGTTCAAGAAGAAATGAAAAGCAGATAATTTAGAAGCCTACCACAGCGCACTAAAAGACAGTGAATATGAGTCATCCAAATATTTGGAAGGTCATAGATGTTTTGAAATGTGAGGAAAGGTTTGCTAGTTCCAAACTGCAGAAATTTATCCTAGGAGATGAGCCAATGCAAAATAAAAAATATAGACATGAATTTGCGTATAAAAAATGTCATGGAGAGATATGATCCCAACCAAAAAATTACCTTTCTGAAAACAATCGCACACAATCTTAAATTTTAGAAATTAAATGCTTAACCAATATTTTTCAGAACTTTATTGTAACTTGTCTACTATTTTCATTATATATTATCTTGTACTATAATTTGACTGAAAATAAGCACTACACTTTTTTTTTGTATCTATATTGTAACTTCCCCCTTTCCTAAAAAAGATACAATATTAGAAGCAAAGTTTCTAAAAACTACTTTCAAACTAAAATTGTCGCTATACAATTCTTTTTTTAAGGAGCAAAGTTTTAGAAAGTACTTTTGAGTTAAAATTGTTGTTAGACAATTCTTTTTTTTTAAGGAGCAAAGTTTTAAAAAGTACTTTTGAACTAAAATTGCCATTAGACAATTTCTTTTTTGAGGAAGCAAAAAGGGTCCAATATGTAAGACAAAAAAAAAGGAGTGTCGAGAATGCGAAAATAAATCATCGAACTCGACGATTTGACCAACGACGAATTGACTTGGGGACAAATTGAGCAACGATCAATTGAGCAACGATCAATTGAGCAACGATCAATTGAGCAACGACAAATTGAGCAACGACGAATTGCCGTCGACGAATTGACTGGACGCCATGTATTTATGTGAAAATTGGGTGTAATAAGGTAATAATAACAGGTATGAAGGATACATATTAAGTTAAAATGAAGAGAATAATAAATATGATTTAATGGTAATAAATTGAAATGCTGTAATAAGGGAGAAAATGGTTGAAAGGGGTTATGAAACAAAGAGAAATATACAAGTGTGTATTGCATCAACGAATAAATAACGTTATTAGAGGGGTGAAGACTCGTAGTATACTTGAATAACTAGGGTAAAAAATAATATGTCCACGTGGGTATTGCATATACATACGGTATTAGATGAATGGATCGGATAAAATGCAATATGCCCATGTGGGTATTGCATAAAAGAAATGTTATTTTCATTAAAAAATAAATTTTTTAACATACTTAAATGGTAGTTATATACAGTATATATAGCTGACGTCAGACGTAAGCTATATATATAACTACAGTGGTACCTCTACATACGAATGTCCCAACATACGAATTTTCCAACATACGAAGTAAAATTTGACCAAATTTCTGCCTCGACATCCGAAGTGTTGCTCCAACATACGAAGTAAACATTGCCATTGAGTGTCGAGTGCTCAGTTCTCTGTTCTTGTGTGTATCGTGTGGTTGTCCTCTGTTTGGTCTGTTATTAACAGTGCTTATTTTCTTTCTTTTCTCACATTTCCTTTTTGATTTTACCTATAATCATGGTGCCTAAGAAGCTAAGTTTCAGTACAGGAAGAAGGCAATTCTTTCATTAGAATTGAAGCAAGAAATTATAGAAAAACATGAGAGCAGTGTGCATGTGAGTGATACTGTATGGCTAAACAATATGGCCGGAATAGGCCTATGATCTCGAGGATTATCAAGCTGAAGGCAGCCATTAAAGCAAATAACCATCGAAGGGGATCACCATTATTACAAGACATCGTAGCAATACCCTGGAAGAGATAGAACGCCTTTTGTTTATAGGGATAAAGGACAAAGAGATTGTTGGCAACGATCATTTGTAAGAAGTGCCAGCGTGATGAACAGAAAGAAAGAAAAAAGTGAAGCAAAGAAAACCAAGATAGCATTAACAAGCTCTTTTAAATAAGACTTCTCTCTTTTTCTGTTTCTCTCTAAACATAGCATTAACATGTTCTTTAAATAAAATCTCTCTCTCTCTCTCTCTCTCTCTCTCTCTCTCTCTCTCTCTCTCTCTCGTTCTTCTTCGCTGTTATAGTGTTAGATACGTCTATTATTTTTTTTCCGAGAGAGAGAGAGAGAGATTAACCAAAAATGTGTTTAGAGTACATATGATTTTTAACAGCGTCAACGAGTTGAAAAACAATTAAATGTAACTAAGAAAGTAATAACAGCTAATCTGAATTCCTTTACTAACTAAAACAAATAATTGATACAAACACACTCGTGTGCGTATGCACAAACACACACACACAGGTGCAAGAATTGCTACGCAGTTAGAGAGACGGTCGGGGAGGAGGTAGAGATGGTGACTGCGATAACATACCGCAAATCGTCACTGAAAGTGATGAAAATAAAAAATAAAAAGAAAAAAAATGTAAAAAATATGAAATATATAAAAAAAAAAAAATAAGCCAAGTTAGATTAAAATTTCCGTAGTGTAAGTTACGGTATGTTATCGCAGTCACCATCTCTACCTCCTCGCCGATCGTGTCTCCTCGTGCGTGTGTGTGTGTTTGCGCATAAGCACACGACTGTGTTTATATCAATATTTGTTTTAGTTAATAAAGGAATTCAGATTCGCTGATATTGTTTTTTTTAGTTACATTTAACTGTCTTTCAACTCGTTAACGCTGTTAAAAATCATATGTACACAACACATTTTTGTTTAATCTCTCATTTTTGTTTAATCTCTCTCTCTCTCTCTCAGAAAAAATTAATAGATGTCTCTAACACTAACAGTGAAGAAGAACAAGAGAGAGAGAGGAGAGAGAGAGAGAGAGAGAGAGAGAGAGAGAGAGAGAGAGAGAGAGAGAGAGAGAGAGAGAGAGAGAGAGAGTATTTATTTAAAGAACATGTTAACACCATGTCTACCTTCTCGCTGATTGTCCGTCTCCTCCTGGCGTAGCAAATTCTACACCTGCGTTGGCCTGTCTCTAAGGTAAAGTGGCAATAAAACACATTTTTCATTTATTTCTTTATAATTATCTTTTTTACATGCTTCTTTCATATTATGCAGTTATGTTATTGTTATGTGTAATTATGTGTAGCCATTTATTAAGGATTTATTATGGGTTTTTAGGCTGAGGAACGAATTAAATGAATTACCATGTATTCTTATGGGAAAATTCGTTTCTACATCCGAAGTCAGTTGTGGAACGAATTAAATTCTTATGTAGAGGTAAGTCTTATGTTTAAAATGGGTACATACAGTATCAGAAGGGTCACATCAAGAAGAATACTTGAATGACGTGGGTAAAAATGAGGAGGGTTTATAAAAAAAAAAAAGAAAAAAAAAAAAAAAAAAAAAAAAGAGTAATTCTTGTGTAAAACATATGTACATGAGGGTATTAAATAAAAGAAAAGGTACACTTGTATTAGGTCAAGTAGAATACCTGAATGTCGCGGGTAAAAATACTAGAATGAGGGGGGGGGAAAATGGGGAGGGGTTACAATCTCATTGGTAAAAATAAAGGAGGGTGGGGTTCATGCGCAGGAGGGAGGGGTTTATGCGCAGAAGATCTAAAACTGGTATGTACATACGAACGAACAGGAGCTAATACAACCAAACCATAGAATGTTAACAAATAAATGAATAATATACCGTTAGTATAGGATATAGATTTGTGCAGTTTTCCATGGATTTATCATACATCCAAGAACATTATGTATAGAGAAGAAAAGGTTTGTTTTACCATTATATAACGTTTTCCCAGTATGTTCCCCCCCCCCAAACCAAAAATCCGGGGTGTATGTACAATAGCGGCCACCTGTACGTATTAATATGTCTAACTTAGAATATGGCAGTGTAAAGGGGGTTGCAGGGGGGGGGGGCGTTAGCTCACCCCCCCGTTAGGTAAGGACACGGCTTGTAGGTTAGGTTAAGAGGGAAAGTTATGGTTAGTCGATATCCATTTTTAATCAATACGTGAGGAACTGGCTGCTGATATACAAAGGCTCTCCAAAAATCCTACTGGGGGCCCTTATTATCGGGGAGATATAACGGATTTTGAGCGAAGCGAAAAATCTATTTTTGGGTGAGATGGCCATGTCGTCCTGATGGAGGGTTCCTTCAGTAGCTTCCTAAGGGTATATATGACTACAGCAGATATTCCCAGAGAATTAAACTAAAGGTTTCACAGAATCCTAACTTCAGGCGCGAGTACCCATAAGGTTTCCCTTTAGGCTATCGTATATCAACAGGGGACATATGCTTGACACGCCACATAGCTATCATCACCCCACATAGCGTTTAAGCTTCGAGGGGGAAACGGTGGCAAGTTATGGGAGGAGCCGTTACAAAGTTCTCCTCCGTTACTGTTTTGGTACTCGGCGACGTCAACATCCGGCCGCCATCTTGGATGACGCCGCCGCAGCGCGCCATCGTCATTCCTTTCGGCGTATATGCCAGCCTCCACGATGCAATGAGATTGGGAGGGGTCTGACAAGACCGAATAGAGAATAAGGGCGGGTCCATCAGGACGACATGGCCATCTCACCCAAAAATAGATTTTTCGCTTCGCTCAAAATCCGTTTTTTGGGCTCAAGCCATGTCGTCCTGATGGAAGTGTACCAGAGAATTAATGTATCGTGGATTTTTCCCTTTTATGTAGTGCCTTTCTACTTCTAAATAATATTCCTTTGGTCTGATGACCGTAGAGACCTGTGGCATATCCGTCACATGCCACTTCAGATAAGCATATACCATGTTATTGCTTCCTGCCCCCCTGGCAGGGAAGTCCTAATTGGACAGAAGGAACATCTTGAAGTTGCTTGATAGAGGAACTCACCTAATCTCGGAGATACCTGCCGGTCCCAGGGCCAGATAGAGAAGGTAAGTATACTCGTGTTGGAACAAGTTACCTTAATCTAGATGAGCATGCATCAAGAGAACAAGTTTATGACATAGATCATAAAATATCAAAATAAAGGGTAATAAAGTTTGTAGCAGTAATTTTATTTCATGAGAAAAAGAGGGCGAAATGAGACGCACAGGGTAACCTAATACTCTTTTTATTCAATAAAACAGGATTAGCATGAAATAGGTAAAAAAAATTTTTTTACAATAATCAAATGCAATTAAAACATAGACTAAAGACATCAAAGAAGTGGGTGTGGAATCTGAAAGAAAAAAAACTTGCCATAGGACACATAAGTTCCGGAGGAACTATAAAGTCTTTCAAGAAAGTCTTATATACACTTCATGTAAAAACATGTGGCACACGTGTTACAGTCTATGTTACTTCACCTTATAGAAGAATGACAAATTTGAAGGTGATTTGTATTTTTCCCAACCATACAAACCTTAGCTATTTACATAGGGTTTACTTTCGGCGTAGCTGAAGTGACGAGCCATTAGATTTTAACGAGGGTTAAACTACCCCCGCACTAGTTAGCACAGGGGTAGGGGGGGGGTAGCTAGCTACCCCTCCCCCCTCCACACACCGGTGAGCTGCCTCACTTCACTTAGAGGTAGGACTTGTCTCGGGGGACAGGGTTGGCGGGCAAATATGTGTAAATAGCTAAGGTTTGTATGGTTAGGAAAAATACAAATTATCTTCGAATTTGTCATTTGTTCTGTAACCGAAATACAAACCACACTATTTACATAGGGTGACTTACCCTTAGGCAGAGTGGAAAGTCCCCAGCCTCACAAGTTTATTGCTACGCAAGAAACGAGCGGCCTACATAAGTGTGTGTGGAGAGATGAAGTGTGACTCGTCCTAGGAAGTTGACCTGAAGTTCTTTATATGGAATTCTAGGCTAGGACGTCCCAATACCACCTCGTCAGGGTATGGGGGACGCGACAGTATTGTACTTAATACTAGGAACACAAGGAAGCATGGTTTACCTGCAGAGGTTTGAGGTTAGCTATGCAGAGACCCAGGATGCTGCTTTCCCCAAGAGAGGGGAGGATGAAGAAAGAAGTAAGGGCCAGACATACTCTTTCATTCACGCAGACTAAAACCGGGTAACAGTGCCCTCAACCTTCTGCTACCTGTCCATTAAGGAGCCTGAGGTTAGACCAGCTGTTGTGCAGCCACTACAGGGCCGATAGGAAAAGTATCGAGGCTCCTGTGGGTCACGTCCTGCAGGTAGTGGGCTGTGAAGGTCGTCTGACGCTTCCAGACTCCAGCTTGTAGAACCTGCGTCACAGAGAAGTTTCTCTTGAAGGCCAGGGACGTGGCAATACCCCTGACATCATGTGCCCTAGGGCGACGTGACGGAGGATGGTCTGGATTCAAGGCAAAATGGATGGTCCGTCGAATCCAGGCTGAGATGGTGTTCTTGGTGACCCTCCTCTTCGTCCTACCCGTGCTTACAAACAGGGCTTGCACGCGGGGACGGACTGCAGCTGTTCTCTTCAGATAACGTCTCAGACTTCTTACTGGGCAGAGTAGCAGGTGATCTGGATCATCTGTTAAGGAGCAGAGACTCACAACCCTGAAGGAGTCGAACCGTGGGTCCGGAACTCCAGGGTTCTGAGTCTTGGCAACAAACTCAGGGACGAACTTGAACGTTACCTCCCCCCATCCCCTTGAATGGGCGATGTCGTATGAGAGACCATGAAGTTCACTGACTCGCTTGGCCGAAGCCAGAGCAAGCAGGAATACCGTCTTCCAAGTCAGGTGTTGGTCAGAGGCCTGGCGTAATGGTTCGAACGGAGGTCTCTTCAGAGCCCTGAGGACCCGAACCACGTTCCAAGGAGGCGGTCTCACTTCCGACTGAGGGCAGGTAAGCTCGTAGCTATGTATGAGTAAGGAAAGTTCCAGCGAGGAGGAAATGTCTATTCCTTTCAGCCTGAAGGACAGGCTTAAGGCTGAGCGATAGCCTTTCACCGCCGAGATCGAAAGGCGCATTTCCTCCCGCACATAAACGAGGAACTCCACTATTGCTGGAATAGAGGCATCGAGGGGAGAGATACCCCTCCCACGACACCAACCACAGAAGACTCTCCACTTCGCCTGGTAGACCCCTGCGGATGACTTTCGCAGGTGTCGAGACATCCTTTCCGCAACTTGTTGCGAAAAGCCTCTCTCAGTGAGGAGACGCTGGATAGTCTCCAGGCGTTAAGCCGAAGCGATGCTGCGGCTTTGTGGAAGATGTTGCAATGTGGTTGTCTGAGTAGCTCGTGTCGTGGGGGAAGCTCTCTCGGGGGTTGCGTAAGGAGCTGCAGAAGGTCCGGAAACCACTCTGCATGATGCCATAGCGGAGCTATTAAGGTCATCGACAGGTTGACCGATAGTCTGGTCTTGTTGAGCACCCTTCTCATCAGACAGAACGGTGGGAAGGCGTAGACGTCGATGTTGTCCCACCGTTGTTGGAAGGCATCTTGCCAGAGTGCCTTGGGGTCCGGGACTGGGGATCAGTACAGCGGCAGCTTGAAATTCAAGGCTGTCGCGAACAAGTCCACTGTCAGGGAACCCCACAAAGTCAGGACTTTGTTGGCTACCTGAGGATCCAAAGACCACTCGGTACTCACTATCTGCTAAGCTCTGCTCAGATTGTCGGCGAGCACATTCCTTTTCCCAGGAATGAAGCGAGCTGATAAGACGTATCGAGTGGACTTCGGTCCATCTTAGTATCTCTACTGCAAGAAGGGATAGCTGTTGTGAAAAGGTACCTCCCTGCTTGTTGATATAAGCCACTACTGTGGTGTTGTCGCTCATCACCACCACAGAGTGGCCCGCCAGGGTCTGTTGGAACTGTTGAAGGGCCAGGGAAACGGCCTTCAGCTCTAGCAGGTTGATGTGGAGGTACTTATCTGATTCTGACCATAGGCCTCAGGCCCTCTGGTTCAGAACGTGGGCCCCCCACCCATCTTTTGACGCATCCGAAAACAGCATCAAATCCGGGGGAAGGACGAGAAGATCCACTCCCTTTCGAAGGTTGTCGTCGGTCAGCCACCACTGCAGGTCCGTCCGTTCCGCAGGTCCTATCGAGACCAGGAAGTCCGGGGAATCGATGCCTTGATCCCACCGGGACTTGAGCCGCCACTGCAGGGATCTCATCCTGAGGAGGCCGTTGGGAACTAGACGGGCCAAGGAGGCTAGGTGACCTAAAAGACGTAACCACGATTGGGCTGGAAGATCTTCTCGACTGAGGAAAGGCTTTGCAACCTTCCTCAGCCTTGCTATCCTGTCGTCTGATGGAAAGGCTCTGTGGAGATTGGTGTCTGACAACATGCCTAGATAAACCAGTCGTTGGGACGGCTGCAGAGAGGACTTCTCGAGATTTACCATGATCCCTAGATCTTGGCAAATTCCCAGAAGCCTGTCTCGGTGTCGAAGAAGGGTCGACTCCGAGTCTGCCAGGATCAGCCAGTCGTCCAGATAACGAAGGAGACGGATGCCGTTCCTGTGCGCCCACGAAGATCAGTGTGAACACTCTGGTGAACACCTGAGGTGCTGTGGAGAGACCGAAACACAGCACCTTGAACTGGTAGATCTTGTTGTCAAGGCTGAAACGTAGGTACTTCCTGGAAGACGGATGGATTGGGATCTGGAAGTACGCGTCCTTCAGATCCAGTGTGCACATGAAGTCTTGCGGTCTCACTGCAAGTCTGACCGTGTCTGCTGTCTCCATGCTGAACGAAGTTTGCTTGACAAACTTGTTCAGGGCTGAGAGGTCGATGACAGGTCTCCAGCCTCCAAACGCCTTTTTTACAAGAAAGAGTCGACTGAAGAAGCCTGGGGAGCCGTCCACGACCTCCTGGAGAGCATCCTTCTTGAGCATGGTCTCGACTTCTGCCCGAAGGGCTAGCCCCTTTGCCGATCCCGTGGCATAGGAGCTCAACGACACTAGATTCGCTGTCAGGGGAGGTTGAGATGAAATGAACGGGACTCGATATCCTTGTCCTACCACAGAGGTCGTCCAGGAATCGGCCCCGAGTTGCTGCCACCTGAGCACGCAACTTCGTAGGCATCCCCCCACAGGTGGACACGCAGGGGGATTGCCAATCCTAGCGCTTGCGGCCTCAGCCGCTCCTTCTAGGATTTTTGCCTCCCCTGGAGGACTTTGCGCCCTTCTTGTCTTTGACAGGAAAGGGCTGCGGTTTAGACACCTTGGTCTTAGCTGCCGGAGCCTGCTTCGGTGTCCTGCGAGGCTGTTGTTGTTGTTGAGGAGCTAGAGGCTTGTAGGGCCGCGATGTAAGGGCCTTCTGGAGGAGCGAATCTTGACTCGTCTTCCTCCACCTCTCAGCTGTCCGTTCTACGTCCTTGGGCTCAAACAGGCTTCCTCCAAGGATGGAGGAGTGTCTGAGCTTGCTGACATCCATAGCGGGGACCTTCGGGTGGAACCTCTCGGTCACCGTGTCACGGCACTTGAGAATCGAGTTAGCCCACAGGTTAGTGAACTGGTGAGCTAAAAACTCGATAGAGCGCGTTTCCGAGAGGAGGAAGGTCTCCAGGGCCTTCCTATTGCTCTCCTTGGACTAGTCCTCAGAGTGCAATAGGATGCCCAGAGACCCTAGCCAGACATCAAGCCATGAAGTGGCCTGCATGGCACACTTCGCGACCTTCTCCTGGCTCAGGACCTCCGACGCTGTGAATGTCACCTGCCGGGCGTTGAGTTTCTCTACAGAGAGACCCCTGGTGAGCTCTCCCACGGAGTGGTGGAGGGGAAGAGCTAAACAAGGCTCCTCCATGATCTCGAAGTACCTCCTCTGCTGCACGCGAGGAGGTGGGAGGAGCTTGTTCCCGGCAGAAGAACGGCTGGAGGAGGCAAGCTCGGAAAGCTGGCCCACGACCTTGTCCCTGGCGCTCTTCACCCCTTGGGACCAGGGCAGGGCTGCACTGGTCTTGGGGGGCTTCTGAATGCCATAAACCTGGTCCAGGACCGCATCCTTGCCTTCGCGAGGGGCGGTCTCGGGATCCTTGAAACTATTGAGTTGCATCATTAGTCCAAGGACCTGCCAGAAGGTGTGCTCCAATTTGCGCTGCTCTCCTCCTTGTGGACTGGCAGCTAGTCTCCTGTCCCCATTGGCTCTTCATGGGGGGACACGCGGACGTTCTCCCGGGGAAGGGCTGGCTCAGGACGAAACCTCGACGATGATTTGGATAACGTCTTGGAGTCCTTGGGCTCCCTCCTGGGAGGGATACAGGACTCCAGCAAAGTGGTCTGGAAGGTCCCTCCTACGCGAGATGTTTCTCTTTCTTGAGGTGGGGTTCCTCCCATTGGTGCCGTGGGAGAGTGTCTCACCTCGCTGGATTCTCCCGAGGACGGGAAAGGTTCGTCCACATGAGAAGGAGAAAACGTCTGCGAGGGGAAGGGGCCTTCCCGACGGACCTCTTGGGAGCCAGTTTAACCCTGGGAGAAGTCACCGCGAAATCCACTCCTCTCCTTCTCTTCAGTGGGGGCGAGGGAGCCTTTGGTTTCAGTCCCAGATCAGCGAGGGCCGGCTTCATAGCCTGCACCACCCCTTTCATCAGGGAACCGAACCAAGGCTGGCGGCTGACTGACGCAGTGTCGCGACCCCAGCTGGAGGGAAGGGGATCGGTTGATCCTTCAGAGTGGATACTACAGGGCCTGCCTGAAAAGAAGAAAGGGAAGAAGAATATTGTCCGGACCTCTCCAATGACTCTTCCTGCTCCTGGGCGCGTGCTCGGCGCTTCCGCGATGGTGATCGCGAGGACGATCTGGAAGTACGCGGCCCCTGTGCCTCGCAAGACTGGGCGCGCTGTGAAACCCGGCGGGAATCGCGTTGGGGGTCGCGCTGGTAGGATCACTGGTTCGCGCGGTGGCAGAATTACCGGGTCGAGCTGGCGCTCGCGCAATAGCAGAATCGCGGGATCGCGCGTGGGTGCGGGGTCGCGCGTGGGTGCGGGGTCGCGCGTGGGTGCGGGGTCGCGCGTGGGTGCGGGGTCGCGCGTGGGTGCGGGGTCGCGCGTGGGTGCGGGGTCGCGCGTGGGTGCGGGGTCGCGCGTGGGTGCGGGGTCGCGCGTGGGTGCGGGGTCGCGCGTGGGTGCGGGGTCGCGCGTGGGTGCGGGGTCGCGCGTGGGTGCGGGGTCGCGCGTGGGTGCGGGGGTCGCGCGTGGGTGCGGGGTCGCGCGTGGGTGCGGGGTCGCGCGTGGGTGCGGGGTCGCGCGTGGGTGCGGGGTCGCGCGTGGGTGCGGGGTCGCGCGTGGGTGCGGGGTCGCGCGTGGGTGCGGGGTCGCGCGTGGGTGCGGGGTCGCGCGTGGGTGCGGGGTCGCGCGTGGGTGCGGGGTCGCGCGTGGGTGCGGGGTCGCGCGTGGGTGCGGGGTCGCGCGTGGGTGCTGGGTCGAGCGTGGGTGCTGGGTCGCGCGCGGGCGACCGTTGGCGCGCAGGCGCGTGGGCGCGTGGAGATAAGGGCGCGGGCACGTGTGGGCGCGCTGGTGACTTGGCGCGTGGGCGAGTGGGCGCGTAGGCGAGGGTGTGCGTGAATGCACAGATGAGCGCGAGTGCCTGGGTGATCGCTGGCGATCAGGAGAATGATGGCGCGTAGGCGAACGATGTAGCCTAGGCGAGATCAAGCGCGTTGGCGAGCGATGGCGTGCTGGTGAACGACGGCGCGTTGGCGAGCGACGGCGCGTTGGTGATCGATGACGCGTGGAACGCGTGGGCGACCGACCGCGTACAGGTGAGTTGGCGCGTGGGCGAGTCGGAGCCCTGTGGCGATCATAAGCGTGAGCGCGTTGGCGCGTTGGTGAGCGTTCGCGCACAGGCGAAGGATCGCGCGGGCGCGTAGGAGAACGCTGGCGTGTAGGAGATCGCTGACGCGTAGGATGGCGCGCCGTGGTTGAAGGTCTCGAAGGTGAAGTCTCGTGGGCGGGCTCAGGAGCTGGCTCGTGGGCGCGCGGGCGCACATGCACTTTAGTGCGCGCTGGAGACTGGAGCGGAGGCGGTGGTCGACGTGTAGGGGAACGCTGACGAGGCAAAGGAACAATGTCCTTGCCTGCGCCCAGATCCGAAGATCGTGGGCGCGCGGGCGAATGTTGACGCGCTGGGCGGGCATCAGGAACTGGGCGTGCCGTAGTGCGCTGATGCGCCGGAGGTTGACGGCGCTCAGGAGACTGTTGACGCGCAGGACGCGCAGCAGGGGCTGAAGTGCGCATGCGCGCAGGCGAGCGCTGAGCAGGAGAGCGCTGGCGAGCAGGTGAGCGCTTGCAAACAGGGCGCGTTGGCGATCAGGAGAGCGCTGACGATCAGGAGAGCGCTGGTGGTCAAGAGAGCGCTGGCGATCAGAAGAGCGCTGGCGAGAAGAGTCTGACAACTCATCTGCCGTAGAGCGCTTGCGCCCAGGGCGCTGACGAGCAGGAGAGCGCTGGCAAGCAGGAGATTGCTGGCGAGCAGGAGAGCGCTGGTGATCAGGAGAGCGCTGGCGAGGAGAGTCAGGAGACTCTACGGCAGGAGAGCGCTGGCGAGCGGGAGAGTGCTGGCGAGCGGGAGAGTGCTGGCGAGCGGGAGAGCGCTGGCGAGCGGGAGAGCGCTGGCGAGCGGGAGAGCGCTGGCGAGCGGGAGAGCGCTGGCGAGCGGGAGAGCGCTGGCGAGCGGGAGAGCGCTGGCGAGCAGGAGAGCGCTGACGAGCAGGCGGGCGCTGGCGATCAGGAGAGCGGTGGCGCTTGCGCGCTACTCAAGGGCGCACAGGTGAAACCTGGCGCAGAAGGGCCTCACCCACATTGTGAGAGAGGTCTTTCTGCCCCGAAGGCAAGATCTGGCAGGCACAGGAGATTGCGAACGATCAGCAGAGAGGTCCATAGGAGTTACTGCTACGGTCTGCTCCCAACGAGAAGAGTCCTTCACAGGGGACGACGAGGATGACGACCCGAAGAGGAGGCGCCTCTTGACTCCCTGGTGGAAAGCAAAGGTAGAGGCCAACTTCAAACAAACACACACTGGAAGAAAAAGCAAACAAATTAAGGGTGTCAATATGCGAGGACGGGACAGAAACGTCTGTACATCGTCCGAGCCAAAAGTGAAGCGAGGCAGCTCACCGGTGTGTGGAGGGGGGAGGGGTAGCTAGCTACCGCTCCCCTACCCTCGTGCTAACTAGCGCGGAGGTAGTTTAACCCTCGTTAAAATCTAATGGCTCGTCATTTCAGCTACGCCGAAAGTAAACCCTATATAAATAGCGTGGTTTGCATTTCGGTTACGGAACAAACAGTCTTTAGTGTCACAAGGAGGCACTTAAATTCACTATGTTTCGCACTAGGGTCAACACAGGCACCCGTGGAGTTAGAGTCCCAAATAACTCACTGTTCTACACAGCACTAAGCAGCAGGTTTTAGCACACTACTTGCTGTCACCACATGGCGTCGCAACTCTTGCACCTGCTTAGCATAGTGTTTGAAAAACACTTTCGATGATTTCCAGCCCGTGAAGGAACGATGACTCTCGAAGTCCATTGTCTGGAAGAATTTCAGGGAAGAGGCGACTTTCCTGGGATCATGACCTGCGGGTGTACTGTCAGGATCCGCTCTGCGAATAAAGTAGGTGATCTTCGCCCTTAGTTGTTTGAGTGACAAATCAGATCCTGATGTTTCTCTTTAAAGAGCTGTCCTCCGCCAAAGTCTGAAGTTCTTCGAAGATAGACCTCTAGACTCTCCACTGGGCATAGAGACACATGTTCCTTCAGGGGGGCAGATTCTCCAGGGGCCCCACCGTTTGGTGGGAAGCTCGTTCTTGGCGAGAAACGTTGGGTCAGGAAAGAGGGTAAGTTAGCCTGTGTCAGCAAACTGTATCTGGCCCTCTTCTCTTGATAAAGCCACAATCTCACTGACTCGGGCTCCCGAGGCGAGAGCAAAAAGAAAAATCACTTTCTGAGTCAAATCTTTCAGAGGGCAAGACTCGTTGTCCAGACTTGAGGCGAATTGGAGCACTTTGTCGAGAGACCAGGAGATAAGTCTCGGAGGAGGTGCGTGACAGAGTCTAGCACATGCCTTTGGCAGCTTATTAAAGATGTCGTCGGACAGGTCGATCTGGAAGGCATAGACTAGTGGTCTTGCTAAGGACGATTTGCAGGTAGTAATCGTGTTGGCTGCCAAGTCCTGTCCATGAAGGTGAATAAAGAAGGACAGACAAAAATCTATAGAGATTTCCGTAGGATTCTTAGCCTTGACAAAGGATACCCATTTCTTCCAGGAAGACTAGTATTGCCTTCTGGTAGATTTAGTTTTGTATTCCTCTAGGAAGTCCAAACTCTTCTTCGAGATTCCGAACCTCTTCTTAACGGCTAGGGAGAGAAAATCATGAGCTGTAGGTCTCTGGTTTTCCTTGATGAAGCGAAGACAGTCGACTTCTGAACTTGCTGGGATAGAACTGGGTCCGGCAGGTGAATTATCTTGGGTTGTAACTCCAGGATTAGGAGGAACCAGTTGCTCCGTGGCCAGTTGGGTGCCACTAGGGCTGCTGTGCCTAGAAAGGTTCTCAGCTTGGTGAGGACTTTCAGCAGAAGGTTGGGTGGAGGGAACAGGTAAATCTTGGACCATCTGTTCCAATCCAGGGACATGATGTCCACTGCTTTCGCTCTGGGGTCCTCGTAAGGGGCCACGTAACAAGGAAGTTCTTTGTTGTCGCTCGTCACAAAGAGGTCGATTTGCAGTTCCGGGACTTGGCGAGAGATGAAGGAGAACGAGCCTGCGTCTACGGACCATTCTGACTCTATTGGGGTTGTCCTCGATAGAGCATCCGCCGTCACGTTGCGGAATCCTTGAAGATGAACTGCTGAGAGGTGCCATCTCTTCTTTTCCGCAAGGCGGAAGATGGGTAGAAGCACTTGGTTGAGTTGGGGCGATCTTGAGCCCTGACGGTTGAGACATCTGACCACAACGGCGCTGTCCAGGGTTAGACGGATGTGGGACGAGGATCGAGGAGACAGTCTTTTCAGAGAGAGAAGGACCGCCATGGCCTCCAAGAAGTTGATGTGGAACATCTTGAATAGGGGAGACCATGTTCCTTGAACTTGTCGTTGAGGGGAGTGACCCCCCCACCCTTCTAGCGATGCATCCGTGTGGATAACGACCGACGGAGGTGGAGGTTGAAGGGGAACTGATTTCTTCAGGTTCTTTGCCTCCGACCATGGTTTTAGGAGTGAGCGAAGCCTGGTTGGCAGAGGTCTCTTGAGATCTCTTCGAGCGATGGATGCGTATCTTCTCCAGACTCCCGAAGCATCCTTTAGCTGTGCTCGTAGCACTGGGTCCGTCACTGAAGCGAACTGGAGGGAGCCGAGCACCTGCTCCTGTTGACGTCTTGAAATCCATTTGGATCTGAGGAGTCTCTTGACAGATCCCACTATTTCCTTCCTTTTCTTCGGGGGGATGGAAAGACGGTGTGACTGGAGGTTCCAATGGATTCCTAGCCATTGAAACTTCTGAGCTGGAGAAAGTCGAGACTTCTTGGTGTTGATTTTGAAACCCAGATATTCCAGGAATTGGGTCACTTTTCTTGAAGCTTGCAAGCATTCCTCTGAGGATGCGGCCCATACCAGCCAATCGTCCAGGTAAGCCATCACCTGGACGCCTTGAAGTCGTAGCTGTTGGACGATCGTGTCTGCGACCTTTGTGAAGATCCTTGGAGCTATGTTGAGTCCGAAGGGCATGGCTCTGAAGGCGTATTGTCTTCTTTGAAGCCTGAATCCTAGGTAGGAGGAGGCCTGGCGACTCATTGGAATGTGCCAGTAGGCGTCCACCAAGTCTATCGAGACTGTGAATGCCCTTTGGGGCAGTAGGGCTCTTATGTGCTGAAGAGTTAGCATCTTGAATTTGTTGTTCTCGATGAACTTGTTGAGAGGGGACAAGTCCAGAATGACTCTGAGTTTTGTCAGAGTCCTTCTTGGGAACACAGAACAGTCTTCCCTGGAACCTGGTGGACTTCACCCTCTTGATCACCTTCTTGTTCAAGAGTTTTTGGACGTATTCTTCCAGGACGGGGGTGGAGTGTTGGAAGAATTGATGGAAGGTTGGAGGTGGTGAAACCCAGCACCACCCTAGTCCATTCTTGATGATGCTGTGAGCCCAAAGATCGAAGGTCCAACGATCCTGAAAGAGGCGAAGTCTTCCTCCCACCGGAAGCATTTCATTGCTTCTGGTTTCCTGAGGGTTTGCCACCTCGGCCGCCTGCTCCCCTTCCTCCTCTCCCTCTGGAAGGGCAACGAGAGGAGTCTCTGCTGGAGCCTCTACCTCTGGGACAAAAGGTAGTGAATTGCCTTTCATAGGCAGGGGTAAACACTGGTGACTGGGCCACCACTGGCTGAGGGACCAACTGAAAGGTCTGTTGGGGCTGAGCCACCAACTGGGGAGTAGCGGGTGCCGGAAACTGGCGCTTAGCCTGTCGCTGCTGAGGTCTAGGCTTATTGGATTTCTTCTTAGGCGGGGGCCCTCATCCTGAGAAGATTTCCTCTTTCTTGATATGTCCCACTTGTTGAGAAGGTTCCGGTTCTCGGTGGCGGCTCTGTCAACTATCTCTTTCACGAGATCATCGGGAAAGAGGTGTTTCCCCCAAATGTTGGAGGAGATCAGTTTCTGGGGTTCGTGTTTGACGGTAGCATCCGTAAAAACGAATTCCCTGCAGGCTCGCCGAGCCCTGATGAACCTGTAAAAGTCTTTTGTCAGGGTAGCGAGATGGGTCTTGGCTAAGACCATGTACATATCTGGGGTCCGAGTGTCCCCGGCCATTGTTTCCAATTGCACTTGGAGGGAAAGGGAGGCGGCCAGTCTCTGTTTCGTATCCAGTTCCCGACGCAGAAGGTATTCGGAGAGCTTAGGGAGGTTCTCGTTAAACTGACGTCCTGCTACGTCAGCCTCTAACTTTCCTACCGAGAAAGTTAACTGGTTGTCTTTCCAGTTCTTGTCGTCGGGGGGTAGGGCGAGGGAGAGGGGCCTACATTCCTCCAATGTTGGGCAAGGTTTCCCTTCCTCCACTGCCTTCAACACTGCCAGCAAGGACTTTTCGGCAAAGGGGAAGACCATGAAAAGAAGGATGTTTCTTGCTAAGGGCCGGCACCTTGGAGTTGGTGTAGCCCTTGCTCTTAAGGTTTGCGGCCAAAAGAGATTAAGCCTTAGCGTGGTCAAAGACTATGACCTCCTTAGGCTCGGTTTCCTCCTTGGAAACAGGCTCGGACTTGAGACGGATGTAACAGTCTGGGAACGCCTCGAAGCTGGCCAAAACTCCACCTCTTCAAGGGGGACAGCGCCTAGTTTGTCGTTGACGAAGAGTCGTCCACTAGTGATTGGCATGTGCTCGGCATGCCTCCAGGGGTTGGTTACTGAGCAAGGGGGAAGATCCTTGATGTTGATCTTCCTGCCCGACTGTTTCGACAAACGGAGAATCTCCCTCTTGAGGTCTTCTTGTCCTCTTAGATACCCTTCGTCCAGGAGGGCCACCAGGGCCTGGATACTGTCCTGGTTCTCCAGAAGCGACGGAGTAGGGGTAGGCGTCGACGAAGTAGAGGGGACGGGTTCCGTTACAGCAACGGAAGTGACAGAGCGAGTCCGGAACCTCCACCTGCTCCTCCTCTTCTTGACCCTCGGCCATCAGGGTCCTTTCGGTGGTGTCTGATACCTCCGACATCTGTTCCACCTCGTCAAGATGGAAGTCTTGCAGTGCGTCCGAAACGTCAGGTCCCACCGTCAGCTCGACGCAGGGGATCTCGGCCTTTGGGATGACAGCATCCGCAGATGCCTTTGGAAAGAGCAAAGCTCTCATCTTCTCACTCGGGAGATAGGGCCCCGTGGCGTTCTTCTGGAAACCACGCACCCATTTGCGCAGTTTCTCTCGGGCAACATCCCTGGCCTCCGCAGAGGGAGGGTCCTCGAATGCTTCGTGGAGCAGGTCCTTGCAGACAGTGCAGACCTGCGGGTCCCAATACCGAAGAGTTCCTTTGGTAACAGAACAGCTGGCATGGGTTCGGCACGCCAGGTGGCCGTAGAAGTCCGGACGCCGAACGTTGCAGAAGGCACTCTCACACCGGACATAAAAGAAAGGGGGAATGAGTCTGTGGAAGTCATATACCATGACTTAAAGTAAAGACTTAAAGTAATCTTAGATTAGCATTAAAGTTATTTTACCTTAATATAAGATTCCTTTTCATGTGTAGGCTTAGGATAGTAAGCTGGAAAAGAAGCAGAAAAGACACATACATGTGCATCCCGCCCAGCGAATTGCCGTGACCGCACACCAAGACTAATTCTAGGGGCTCTGAAGAGCCTAAGAGATGGAAGAGATATCTACAATGGATAAAGCACAGCTTAGTCTTTCTCTGGAGAACTAATCATGGTGAGAGGGGGGGGGGGGAAACTGAGTTCATTCAGTTTAGGATAAGAAAAGGGGGGGGGTGGAGTAACCCCTCCCTCTTCAGGTGGGTCCCGGCAAGGGACTGCGCATGGATGCACAAAATATACTGGAAATATTTTACTGCATAACTATACATCATAGATTTTCGTCTAGGGTAAGCACTGTACCATAGACATACCGGCTATCATATATAGCTATACAATAGTCGCTACCGGCACCAGGCCGGCAGGAGAGGGTGACGGTTCAAGGTGATGGCAGATTGCTGGCATCCGGCGGCCCCCGCCAGTCGGCAAGCGACCGGCGAAGGTATTCCAGCACTGGCGTCAATCAATGAGACAGAGTAGATACTAGGGTACCCTGACAGCTGTTGCCGGCAGGGTAGCGGCAGTGGACCGGCACTGATAGGTAGAGAGAAAGGGTAGGGGAAGAGAGAGGGAAGGGTAATTCATTACCCCGACCTCGTCTTCCTCCAGAAGGAGTGTTCAAATGAAAGAGAGGGGGGCAAACTTTCATCCAGCCGCAACAGAGCCGCTAGACGGCAGGAATTGCGGGTGGCGGCCCAAGGGAGGACTGGAGAACACTCTAAGATAGGGAGGTCCCACGCCGGCAGACCGACCACTTAGGCTATCCCATAGTTTGAGTACAGTATATGCGGGAAGCGAAGCAGCTCGGACTCACCCACGAAGGGACTAAGCCGAACCAACAACCCGCCGGCACACGGTGGAGTTGTAGGACGGCGGACAGGGGTGTGATGGCTAGGCCACCACAAAAGGACAGAGGGGGGAGGGGCGAGGGTCCTGAGGGGGAGCGTGGGGGAAAGCGTAGCCTTCACCAATGCTCCAGGGGGGGGGGGGGATTTCTGTTCCAGAACCAGCCCTCTCCCAGGTGTAGGAGACTTCATTCTCCAGCCTAGGGTAGGTTAATTCAGAGAAGGTACAGCACTATTGTACTGTCCTAAACTATAAAGAAACAGAATCCCCTGGCCTGCCTAACTTAGGCTAGGGAAGCGAGTCCCAAACCAGGGAAGGCAGATGTAGGACAGGTCGCTAGGCCACAGGGAGGAAAGGGTCGAAACCCTACCAAGTGTGGACTTGGGGGAAAGGCAGAGCCCTTCCACCTTCGCCAACCAGCAAGGCCCCAAAAGGAGAGTTCATTCACTTAGAGGGGGAGCTGGGGGCGAGCGACAGTTACTCTGAGGTTCTGTCCCAAACTCAAAGCTCATGTGCTATGGCTAGGAGTGGGGAAAGAAAACCCTAGCCTAACCTCACTCGAATACGATTCGAGGTAAGGAGGGCTAGGATGTAGCCTAGGCTACCTCAGAGGGAGGAGATACCTTAGGCAAGGTAACTGGGGAGGATAGGAAGTATATACGGCCCTACGTAGGTGAGGGGCAAGGGAGTCGACTACCTAGATCACCGAGACCCTTAGTATACTTCCTCGAAGGCGAAAACATATGTGCAATCACTGAATCTTATATGTATAAATGCCTAAAATCTCCATTTCATAAATTAAAACTAGGAACACTATTATATCATGCATGAGAGTAAACAAAAACCACCCAGGCTATCAAGTCTAGGGGCTAGGCTAGAACCCTAGCCTACGATCGGCTACCTATGCTCGCCGAAAAGGATACTATCGGCATAATATAACTAATTCCTAGCAATGAACACTAAATAACTAGTGCTGATAATTAGTTATAAGAACGGGAAGGGTTGTTCTGGCTAACTAAATAAAGCATGCGGTTAAGGCACAGCTCCACCACAAAACATGGTATTCTAAGATAAAAAGTCGTTACTTTACGGCTGGAGCTTATTTATACAATACAAGAATATGGTACTCAACTTTCCAGAAGAAGGCGAGGCAGAAGATTGCGACATGATGAATAACTTAGCGAACAACTGGGAAAAAGCACCTGGTCATATACGCTACGTAAGAAAGAATGACGATGGCGCGCTCCGGCGGCGTCATCCAAGATGGCGGTCAACATGGCGGCCGGATGTTGATGTCGCCGAGTACCAAAACAGTAACGGAGGAGGGGAACTTTGTAACGGCTCCTCCCATAACTTGCCACCTTTTCCCCCTCGAAACGTAAACGCTATGTGGGGTGCAGATAGCTATGTGGCGTGTCAAGCATACGTCCCCTGTTGATATACGATATCCTAAAGAGAAACCTTATGGGTACTCGCGCCAGAAGTTAGAATTCTGTGAAACCTTTAGTTTAATTCTCTGGGAATATCTACTATAGTCATATATACCCTTAGGAAGCTACTGAAGGAACCTTCCATCAGGATGACATGGCTTCAACCCAAATATATATTTATATATATATATATATATATATATATATATATATATATATATATATATATATATATATATATATATATATATATATATATATGTTACATTAAGTATTTATCTGCGACAAAAATAAGTGTCATTTTCGCAGGGAATAGGCGTTTTCCTATAGGGAAAAGTTGGTTTATACCAAGAAAGGTTTCCTTGACTATAAGTACAGTAATACCAGTTTTTTTATAATTTACATATGAAATATCTATTCTAATGTTGTTACTGTTTTTCAAATATTTTATTTCAATTGTTAATTACTTATCTTATTTTCTTGTTTCCTTTCCTCCTATTTTCCCTTTTGGAGCCCCTGGACTTGTACCATCCTGCTTTTCTAACTAAGGTTGTAGCTTAGCAAGTAGTCCTAGTAATAATAATAATAATAATAATAATAATAATAATAATAATAATAATAATAATAATAATAAACACAAACTCAGCCACTAACTTAGGTTGTCATACGTCTTCTAGCTACATGAACATAACCTGAACAGTTGTACATTGGCCTAAAATAGGTATTACCAAAACAAGCAAAGATTCCATGCTATAAATATTAAGAAAGTGGTCATACAGTTACTAGTATTTTGACAGTCAACGTACGAGTGAAACGTTTAAACTGTGCCAATAACTTGAACGAGCTTCCTGGTTGACAACTGGAGAGTTATCTTGTTTCAAAACTACGTCACATAATGAAAAAAAGTACATGCATTGACTTTGAACTACTTAAAACAAGTATATAAATTCACTTTAATAACTAAATGTTACAAATTCACTATGATACATAAATACCATGAAGATATTCTTACATGGAAGATTTTTTTGAGGTGACCCCAAAGAACCTTTGTTTACATTTAAAGCAACATAGAGATGGAATTTTAATAGATAGTGACAACACATAACGAATAATGTGATAAGGTAAATACACAGTTTTATAAATACTTAATCATTAAAAGTTCTCTCATAGGTTTAAAATATGAATAAATTTCTATTTATATAGACTTTACTAGAGTTACGTAGATAATGTATAAGATAATCATAAACTACACAGTAATGGCGTTTGAAATTTACTTGCTAAAAGTGGAATTGCATTTAACAATATGTCTCTTTTACAATAAAAAAAATTCACGGAATTTTGAAAAAAAAATTATTGGCGAGATTTCTGTTATTTATTCATGAAAAAAAAAATCGCTGTACCGAAAAAGCGAATACCTCAGCTTAAGAAAAGCCACCGCGACCTAATATTTGAAGTAAACTTTCAAAAATTTTAATTATATATCTATAGATTTATTGTGAGGATGGATTAATGGAATAATTTGGGCAGTAAAGACCAGCTCTGGGGCTTGTGAGATTATTCAGTACCAGAGTGCAACTAGGGAAAACCGAAAACTACGCAGTTACTTTATGAAGTAAAAGTTAAATAAGTTGGACAGCAAGATTGAAGAAAGGGAGCAGAAATTGAGATAAATCAGATGGGCATAAGACAAGTGCCGCTAGGAGCCAAGGAACACTGTTAAGAGTTTAAGGGCCGGTTCCTCTAACACTAGGCGTTACAGCGTTGTGTGGGGGTGACTGGTAGGCCACCTTCCTCAGCCCCATGGTAGAGTACTAGAGTTATTGTGATGAATACAGACGTATAGGAGCTGCAGTAATTATCTAGCACATAATTAATAAAGGCTGAGATCACACGCCTATTTTGTTGATTTAAAATGATTATAATTCATAGTACAAAAAACAACTTCATAAAACTAGACTTGCAAACATGATTACGAACAGATGGAAATTGCATTGAAGCAAGTGGCAGTACATACAAGAATGGAAAGCTAATGATCATAGGTGGCAGGAATAGCCTCTTTGGATTTTGTAGTGAGAAAGAACATGGCTAAAATTCCCACACCTAAATCCGTTAAAGCAAATGTCTAGTGTTTAGCCACCACCACCAACTTGGTCACCGTGACCACTTAACGAGAACATTTGCCAAACCAAAGACAAATCCAAAAATGTTGTAAATGCCCCACCTAGTGTTAACGATATTGAGTGAGCCAAATTTGATTCCATATATAGTGTGTTACTACCAGTGTAGACCAGTATGACAAGAAACCAAAGAAACCAATTGCCCTTGGACATCGCCCTTATGATATGCTCTTAATCACTTAGATCAAGATGCTTTCCAGACTCCAACAAATCATCAACCTCACTGTTAATGCATAACCTGGGGCCTACAGACCTAGGTTTCCCATTGTGCACTGTACCCAAGTCTGCTTCTGTCTCTGCTCTGGCAGCTACAGGCTGAAAAACTTTCTTGCTAGGATCAAAGGCATACATCGCCTGAGCTTGTGTGCAACTGACATCCCTGTAACCTTGGCTAAGCACACTGCCAATGAGATTAGACAGATTCAGGATTCAGGATCATTCAAGCCACACTTTTCAGGTCCAGAAAAAGACAGGCAATCCTATGGTAACCAGATAAGTGACATACATCAATAATACATCATACAAGCTCTTCGAAATAAATGTACCACATCAGCCACAGATCCATGCAGCCTCACACAGTAATATTGAGCATGTGAGCGGCAACCTCAACCATAGTGGACTCACTTCGGTATGTGACTACCTTTGACGCCAGCCCCATCTGCCATCCCCAACCAAACTGCCCTTACTGGCTGCTGATGATAACAGGCAGAATCAACAACAGTATCTGTTTGATTATGACAGGTCCAGCACTTTTAATATGTATGACCACCAGCTCATGTATGGCATTTCTTTAAAGATAATGGCAGGCCCTAACGCTGAACCCATAGCATACCACACGCCTGCACCTGTCTCTCTCCACTGACAAAAGGATATCAAAGCTGGGCTATTTTAGGATGTCCGACTGCATGTGTAGGAGCCTGTGCCTACTGGGGAATCTATTACCTGGTGGTGCCACAGAGCATTAGTGTGTGCTGGAAAAGGGCATGCCCTGATGCTTTGTTGACTTTCCACCCGTAAATGTCTGTGACACGGAAAATTCATCACGCTCTATCGCCATTTCATCAAACCTGATTTGGATTTGTATCTCAAAAGAAGAATAAAAGTGTGTTTGATGCCTGGAACACCTATATCAGGGTACCAATCCATGAAGAGGATTGCCATTTAACCACATTCTTCACACCTTAAAACAGATATTGTTGTACAAGGCAGCCAGCACCCAAAGGCTATCTCACATCAAGTGATGCGATGAAATTTTTTCCCAATCCTCAACAAGCAAAATGTGTAGGTGATGTTCTCTTTTGGTTCAACTCACTAGAGATTTTTCTAAACAGTGGAATGAATCATTAACATCTTTTGGAAGCAGAGAATCACACTCAACCCTGACAAGTTTGTGCTTAGGCAAGATGTAGTTGAGTTTGCAAGTTTTGATACAACACTAAATACTGTCCAACGTCCCACTAAGATACGAAGACCTTCTTCAACTTCATGGTTTGAACTTGTCAACTAGGCAGTGGCAGTTCATTATAAGTAGGCTACTGTGGAACTACAGCACCCCCTATTTCTGTTCTCTTTAATTCTTTCTTTATACTTGTACAATATATAATCCTTAAGCTTAATGTCAGTAGCCATCCTTCACTTTATGGAAAAGAAAAAAAAACTTTGTATGGAACTTTGCACTTCACAGTTCTAGCTGTGGGGTATTTGGCTGTTGTGCGCATGTACACAGGAAGCTACACACAAGTCTGAGCCAAAGACTATAGGAAGGCTCAAAATACGAATGTTAATACAATAGTTGGTAGCTCCAAAGTTAACACAATAGTTTGACCACTCAGTATTCAGATAGCTTTGTAGGTATATCGGTTGTCGTCTGTTTGTTTATAGTCAGATTTGACAGTTGACAAACGAAATCATGGCGCCAGCAGTGAATTAGTCACACAGTGTGTTTTTTCCAATAAACGAAAAGAAACCGATTCTCATTAGGTGTTTCACAGGTTCCCTAAGGACAAAGAACGGTGAGTACTAACAGTATAATACATGAAATGTGTGCTTATAATGAGTAAGCCCCACTGATATTGGATATAAGATAAAGGCTAGGCATCAGCAATACACTTTTCTCAAACTTTTTTTTTATTAGGCCATAAAGCTATTGAAATCATGTATTTCTCAGGAGCTGACATACTTGGCGTTAGGAACATGTTTAGTGGTATGTATTATATTTAACTTTGATTTAACTTATAAGTGTATGAATATTTCAGCATGTTTGCACACCTGAGTAGCATCACAGGAATATACGACTTAAACAACGGATTTTGAGCGAAGCGAAAAATCTACTTTTGGGTGAGATAGCAATGACGTCCTGATGGAAGGTTCCTTCAGTAGCTTCCTAGGGTATATTTAACTACAGTGGATATTCCCAGAGAATTAAACTAAAGGTTAACACAGAATTCTAACTTCTGGTGCGAGTACCCTAAAGCAGGGGTGGGCAAACTTTTCAGTGTAAGGGCCACATTAAAAAGAATAAAATTTTACTGGGCCGCATAGTATATTTTCCAGTATAATTGATATCTACAATAGCCAAAATATATTGTTTTTAAACTGAAAATGCAATTATTTCTAATTTATTAGCATTTTAAAGTACTGTAGACTAGAGGATTCCCATGAAACGCATTTATTTAGAAAAACAATTTATTTAAAAAAAAAGCAAAGTAACTCTGTTTAAGAAATAGAAAAATAATATATTTTTATTAATCAATAACTTGGAGTAGAAGTTCAAGGTAAACATATAAATTAAATCCAAAAAGACATATTTTATATATTTAGGGAAAAACTTCACATGAAGCATATTTGCTTGAAAACAAAGTAACTCAATTTAAAGACAAGAAATATTTGTATTGATATTTTAAAGCAGTAACTTCACATGAAACATAAACATTTATTAGACAAGCAAAGTAGCTCAGCAACTGAGCAACAGAAGTATCAAAATGACTCAGTGAGAATGATGCAATTGACTGCAATCATTTACCAGTTTGTTGAAATTAGGTGTCAAGTTGCTTGTACTGATTCTTAACACTGACTGAAGATTCGAGTCTGTGAGAAGTGACCTGTTCTTTGACTTGTTAACTTTCAATATAGAAAAAGTCTGCTCACATATGTAAGTTGATGCAAATATCACAAACATCTTTCTTGCAAAATTTTTCAGATTTATAAACTTTTCTGAGTGCAGAGATGCATAAAACTCGACCAGTGGTTTATTTTCAAAGAGCCTCTTTAAAGAGTTGTCGGCTTGCAAATCAATCAGTTCTACCTGCAGTTCTTCAGCAGCTGTTTCAACGTCACAGGCAAAAGGTGAGCTGAGCAAATCAAACTGCCCTTCAATTGCCTTGAAATCGGCAAATCTTCTGATAAATTCATCTCTTAGAGCCGTCAACTGGTAACTGTATTTGTCTGATAGTGCTTGTGTAACAGTTCGTGTTTTCAACAGAGGAAAATGAACAAAGTTTTGCTCTTTAAGCTGCTTGGAAAAAAGTTGAAGTTTCAATTGAAATGCTTTCACTTCCACATACAATTCATGTGCAAATAAACCTTTGCCTTGTAGTTTTGTGTTTAACTCATTCAGCTTTTGCATAATGTCCACAGCAAATGCAAAATCACAAACCCATTCGTCACACTCCATTTCCCTTGAAAAGTCACAAGAAATGTCTTTCATATTAAAAAACAAGACAACCTCTTCTTTAACGTCCCACATCCTCTTCAATACTTTCCCCATACTTAACCATCGGATATTTGTGGTACAGCACATCAGTAAAATCAGCCTCGATGTCTTCCAAGAAGCTTCGGAATTGCCTGTGATTCAGTCCCCGTGCTCTTATTAAGTTCACTGCACGCACCACTGGATCCATAACGTGTTTGAGTTTAAAAGATGATCTACAGAGGCTTTCTTGATGTATGATGCAGTGAAAAGACAACACACTGTGCGATGGAAAATCTTCTTTGATTTTATCATTCATCAAGGTCACAAGGCCACAGTGTTTACCTATGAGTGAAGGAGCACCATCAGTTGTAATACTTGCCAATTTATCCAGGCTTAATCTAGACATGATTAGACTGTTAATGACACTATTGTATAAATCTTTTCCAGTAACAGTGTCTTCGAGAGACTCCATAGATAACAATTCCTCTGTAATTTCGAAGTTTTCGTCAATTCCTCTGATATAAATGAGTACCTGGGCAGTATCCTGAATGTCATTACTCTCATCTAAAGCAATAGAAAACCACTGAAAACTAACACTGGCTGTTAACACCTGATCTTGAATATTCATTGCAATTGCATCTATGCGACGAACAACAGTTCTTCGTGACAGAGATATGGCTTCTACTTTAGATATGACTTCAGGACACACAACACTGACAGCATCAACCATGCAATCTTTAATAAATTCTGCTTCTGCAAACGACTTATTTTGTTTTGCAATTTTATTTGCCAATACAAAATTTGCCTTTGTTGCATTCCTTTGTAAGGATGAAGTTTTTTCAAACACATTTTGTTGTTTCTTCAAACTTTTCATCAGATCAGTTGCCTTCTTTTGCAGTTCTTGCTTTGATAAATTGCTTCCAAAGTTGGTGTGCTTGGTTTGAAAGTGCTGTTTCAAATTGTATTCCTTGAAAACAGCAACTGTATCATGACAAATCAAACATACAGCTTTAACTCCGACGTCAGTAAAGAAATACCTTTCAGTCCACTCTTTGTTAAATACTCTGCATTCGTCTTCAATTTTTCGTTTTTTAGAAGGCTTCGAATCACTCATTTTGGGTAAAGTTTGAAAGATAGTAAAAGCTGCGCTGAAATAAAAGGTCCAACGCCTTCTTTCTCTGGAATCTGCCAGGACACTGAAATGATTGAATATAAGGCAATAAACTCGTTGGCGCGGTAACAAAGTTACAACGTGACCAAAACGTTTTGTACACTATCGAGATTTAATCCCACTGGCCACTGGTAGCAAACGTGTCCGATACACGCTTCACTCACGCATACGCCCATCCCAGATGCCGAACTGCATCTTTATTCAACGATGGCCAATTATAGATTAAAAAATGAATAAATAAAATGGATTAAGAAAATTAAAATCATGAAAAAATCTTCCGTCTGGTTGAAAAAAAATAATGATTGAGAAAGGATGCAAATAAAATAGAGAAAAAATGCAAGATAGAGAGACAGAGATAAAAAAGCAGAGAGAAAGAGATAAAGAAGAGGTCAGGCAAGAGAATAGCCCTTTTGTCCGTAACAAAAGGGCAGGGAAAGAAATAGAGTGAGCGAGAACAAATTTCCGATTAGGCTACTTACATTCCAATTTTAAAATACTGGTTATAAAATCCTTTTGGACATTTAATATCCAATATTTGGAGGGCCGCATGAATTCCATGCGGCCCTCGGGCCGTAGTTTGCCCACCTCTGCCCTAAAGGTTTCCCTCTAGGATATCGTATATCAACAGGGGACGCATGTATTAACACGCCACATAGCTATCTGCACCCCATATAGAGTTAACACTTCGATATGGAAAGGTGGAGAATAACTGGGGAGCCGTTCCACAGTTACACTCATCCGTGGCTGCTTTTGGTACTCGAGACGTAAACAAACGGGCACCATTGCTAAATGACGTCACGTCCGTCCTCATCCTGAGCCCAGCTTTTGCTAATCTCCATGATACAGCAGGTCAGGGCGGGGCCTGAAAGGCTGGACTAGAATAGACGGGAGGGTCCATCAGGACGTCATGGCTATCTCACCCAAAAATAGATTTTTCGCTTCGCTCAAAATCCGTTTTTGGGCTCAAGCCATGACGTCCTGATGGAAGTGTACCCGAGAATTAATGTATCGTGGAATTTTTCCCCTTTTTAATGCAAGTGCCAAGGGCTTCGAATAGAGGTATGTAACATGAACTTACTAGGGATTCCGTGAAGAACTAGCTTCCTGCCCCCCTGGCAGAGAAGTCCTGGTGGACTATAGTAACATCTTGAAGCGATCATTGAAGAGCTACTCACCCTGCGGAGAGGTCGTGCTGGACTCAGAGACAAGACATAAGGTTAATATTCGGGTAGGAATATTATCAAGCATAGGTAAGTAAATAACATTTACTACACTCCCTGGAGAAGAGATCAATCTGGTCTCGGAGGCAGGACAAAGGTTAATATTCAGGTAGGAATATTATTAAAGCATGAGTGAGTATATAATACAATTACATATATTATTCTTCTCCTTTACAGACAAATGGGTAAATGAAACTATAACAATCGTATATTTCTTAAAAAAGAATAGGAGCGGAGAGAGCCGCACATGTAATAAAATAGAAATTTTATTTCAAAGATTGCAGATTATTGTGGTAGTAATTACAATAATAAATGTAAAGTTTATTTACAATAATAAAGAATAATGTACATAGAAAAATAAAGACTTCAATCTTGAATCTGAAAAGAAATATTTACTTTTTAGAAACACAAGTTCCAAAGGAACGTCAGTCTTTTTCAAAGAAAACACATCATGCCCAAGGGCATGTGGCACTCATGTAAAGTCTATGACATTTCACCTTGGTAAGAACAGTCTATGAGAAACACTAAGTATCCATGAAATCACTATGTATCACCAAAGGGTCAACACAGGTACCCGTAGAGTTAAAGTCCCAAGTAACTCGCTGTTCTATGCAGAGTTAAACAGCAGGTTTCATAACACTACCTGCGGCTACCACGAAATGTTTAACTTCGTGCACTTGCTTTGCATAGTGTTTGAAAAACACCTTCGATGATTTCCATCCTGTGAAGCTCTTGAGGCTTTCGAAATCCATACTCTGGAAGAAGTTCAGAGAAGACGCGACTTTTCTAGGATCATGACCTGCGGGTGTACTGTCAGGATCCGCTCTGCGAATGAAGTAGGTGATTTTCGCTCTTAGTTGTTTCAGTGACAGGTCGCTACCCGATGTTTCTCCTTTGAAGAGTTGTCCTCCACCGAAGTCTGAAGTTCTTCGAAGATAGACCTTAAGACTCTCCACTGGGCATAGAGAGACATCTTCCTTCAGGGGGCAGATTCTCCAAGGGCCTCATCTCTTGGTGGGTAGTTCATTCTTAGCGAGAAACGTCGGATCAGGGAAGAGGGTAAGCTCTCCTGTATCTGCAAATAGGATATGACCCTCTTCTCTTGATAATGCCATTATTTCACTGACTCGGGCTCCCGAGGCGAGAGCAAAAAGGAAGATAACTTTTTGAGTCGTCTTTTAGAGGGTACGAATCGTTGTCCAGGTTAGAGGCAAAATGGAGCACCTTGTCCAGGGACCAGGAGATAGGTTTTGGCGGAGGTGCTGGGCGTAGTCTAGCGCATGCCTTTGGTAATTTATTGAAGATATCACTGGACAAATCAATCTGGAAGGCGTACAGGAGTGGTCTAGTCAAAGCCGATTTGCAGGTGGAAATCATGTTGGCTGCTAAGCCTTGTCCATGAAGGTGAATGAAGAAGGACATACAAAAATCAATGGTGATTTCCGCAGGATTTTTTGCCTTGACAAAAGAGACCCACTTTCTCCAGGAAGATTCGTATTGCCGTCTTGTAGATTCAGTCTTGTATTCCTCGAGGAAGTCTGAACTTTTCTTCGAGATTCCAAACCTTTTCTTTGCGGCTAAGGAGAGAAAATCATGAGATGAAGGTCCCTGACTTTCAGTGATGAAGCGAAGACAGTCGACTTCTGTACTTGCTGAGAGAGAACTGGGCCCGGTAGGGGGATCAGCGTGGGCTGCAGCTCCAGGACCAGAGGGTACCAATTGCTCCGGGGCCACTTGGGAGCCACTAGGGCCGCTGTCCCTTTGAAGGTTCTCAGTTTGGAGAGGACTTTCAGCAGAAGGTTGGGGGGAGGGAACAGGTACATCCTGGACCATCTGTTCCAATCCAGTGACATAGCATCCACTGCTTCTGCCTTGAGGTCCTCATACGGGGCCACATATCGAGGAAGTTGATTGTTGTCGCTCGTCGCGAAGAGATCGATCTGAAGTTCCGGGACTTGGTGAGAGATGAAGGAGAATGACCTTGCGTCTAGAGACCATTCCGACTCTATTGGGCTTGTCCTTGATAGAGCGTCCACCGTCACGTTGCGGAATCCTTGTAGGTGAACTGCAGACAGGTGCCATTTCTTCTTTTCTGCCAAACGAAAGATCGGAAGAAGTACCTGATTTATCTGGGGCGATCTCGAGCCCTGACAATTGAGACATCTGACTACCACCGAGTTGTCCAGAGTCAGACGAATGTGGATCGAGGGGGGCGGGGAGAGTTTCTACAGGGTGAGAAGAACTGCCATGGCCTCCAAGATGTTGATGTGAAACATCTTGAATAGGGGAGACCATGTTCCTTGAACCTGTCGTTGGTGGAAGTGACCTCCCAACCCTCCAGTGAAGCGTCCGTGTGGATGTTGATCGATGGAGGCGGGTGTTGAAGAGGAATGGACCTTTCAGGGCCTTTGCTTCCGACCATGGCTTTAAGAGTAATCGAATTCTGTTTGGAAGCCGTCTCTTGAGGTCTCTTCGAGCGATGGATGCGAAACGTCTCCAGACTCCCGCGGCATCCTTTAGCTGTGCGCGAAGCACTGGGTTTGTCACAGAGGCAAACTGTAGAGAGCCGAGAACTTGTTCCTGCTGTCGTCTTGAGACCCGTTTAGATTTTAGAAGCCTTCTGACAGACCCTGCTATTTCCTTCCTTTTCTTCTGTGGCATGGAAAGGCGGTGTGACTGAAGATCCCAATGGATTCCCAACCATTGGAACTTCTGAGCTGGAGAGAGGCGAGATTTCTCGGTGTTTATCTTGAATCCCAGATGCTCTAGGAACTGGGTGACTTTGTTGCAGGCTCTTACACAATCTTCGGGCGATGTCCCCCAGACTAACCAGTCGTCTAGGTAGGCCATCACTTGGACGCCCTGAAGACGGAGCTGTTGGACGATTGCGTCTGCCAGCTTGGTGAAGATCCGTGGAGCCACGTTGAGCCCAAAGGGCATGGCCCTGAAGGTGTAACTTTTCCTTTGGAGTCGAAATCCTAGGTAGGAGGAAGCGTAATGATTCATTGGAATGTGCCAGTAGGCATCCGCCAGGTCTATGGAGACCGTGTAGGCCCTTTGAGGCAGAAGGGTCCTTATTTGTTGCAGAGTCAGCATCTTGAATTTGTTGTTCGCAATGAACTTGTTGAGAGTGGATAAGTCTAGAATGACTCTGAGTTTGTCGGAGTCTTTCTTGGGAACGCAGAATAGTCTCCCGTTGAACCTGGTTGACTTTACCCTCCTTATCACCTTCTTGTTCAAGAGTTCTAGGACATATTCTTCCAGGAGGGGGGTTGACTGTTGGAAGAATTGCTGGAAAGCTGGGGTGGTTGAGTCCAGCTCCAGCCTAGTCCCTTCTTGACGATGCTGTGTGCCCAGGGATCGAAGGTCCAACGATCCTGGAATTGGCGGAGTCTTCCTCCCACCGGAAGCAGTTCATTGCTTCTGGTGTCCCGAGGGTTTGCCACCTCGGCCGCTAGCTCCCCTTCCTCCTCTGCCTCTGGAGGGACGGCGAGAAGAATCTCTGCCGGAGCCTCTGCTTGAGCCCCTACATCTGGGACGAAAGGTAGTAGAGTGTTGCTCATACGCAGGGGTGAAGACCGGTGACTGCGACACCACCGGTTGGGGGACCAACTGAAAGGTCTGTTGTGGCTGTGTGGCCACTTGGGGAGTAGCGGGACCCGGAAACTGTCGTCTCTGTTGACGTTGCTGGGGTTTCGGCTTCTGAGTTTTCCTCTTAGGCTGAGGGCCATCATCCTGAGAGGACTTTCTTTTTCGTGACATGCCCCACTTGTGGAGAAGGTTCCTATTCTCCGTGGCGGCTTTGTCGGCAATCTCTTTCACCAAAGAAGATGGGAAGAGATACTTGCCCCAGATATTGGAGGAAATCAGCCTCCAGGGTTCGTGTTTCACCGTTGCGTTGGCGAACACGAATTCACGACAGGCTCTGCGAGCCCTAGTGAAGCTATATAGGGAATTTGTCACCGTTGCCAAGTGCGATTTGGCTAGGACCATATAAAAGTCCGGGATTCTAGTATCCCCGGCCATAAGTTCTAGCTGTACCTGGTGGGACAGCGACGCGGCAAGCCTCTCCTTCGTATCCTGTTCCCTACGAAGGAGGTGATTAAATATTTAGCCTTGGGAGGTCCTCATTAAATTGACGACCGGCTTCGTCAGGCTCTAGTATCCCTACCGTGAAGGTTGACTGGATGTCTTTCCAGTGCCTATCATCGGGAGAAACAGTAATGGAGAAGGGTCTGCACTCCTCCAGTGCAGGGCAAGGTTTCCCTTCCTTCACTGCCTTTAAGACCGCTGTGAAGGCCTTTTCGATGAAGGGGAAGGTCGTAGCATTTGGCGCAACGAAGGTTGGATGCTTCTTGCTAAGCGCCGGCATCTTGGAGTTGGTGAAACCCCTACTCTTCACCGCCTGGGCTAACATAGCTTGGGCCTTCGCGAGATCGAACACGATAACCTCCTTCGGTTCGGTCTCCTTCTTTGAGGCTGGTTCGGACCTGAACCAGACGTAACAGTCCGGATAAGCCTCGAAATTCGGGAAGAACTCCACTTCTTCCAGCAAGATAGAGCCAACCCTTTCACTGATGTAGATTTTGCCAGTTGTAATTGGCATATGCTCGGCATATCTCCATGGGTTAGCTTCCGAGCAGGTGGGGAGGTCCTTAACCGAAATCCTTTTCGGTTGCTTAAGGCTAACGAGAGTCGTCCGGAATTGCTCCTGAGTTTCTCGTAGCTTTCTTTCCATGAGGGCTTCAAGCATCTTGAAGACCTCTTGAGTGGCCGATGGAAGAGGGTCCGGGGTGGCAGAAGTCGAAGGAACAGGTTCCTCGGACGGTGCAGGAGTTGCTGCGGGAGCAGGAGCAGGAGCGACCTCGGTCTCCGAATCAGGGTATTCCACCTGATCTTCCTCATAGTCGAGTTTCTCGCCCATGAGGTTCTTCTCCGTTTCTTCCGACATACGTTCCACGTTGTCAGAATCTAGATGGCACTCATGCATGGACTGGGCCATGACAACATCAGGTTCCACCACGATCTGGACGGTGGGGATCTGATCACGGGGGACCACAGAGTCTTTGGATGCATTTGGGAAAAGCAAGGCCCTGAAGTCTTTGTTGGGAAGATACTGTCCGGTGGCGTTCTTCTGGAAGCCACGCACCCATTTGCGTAGCTTCTCTCTAGCGTTGTCCCTTGCCTCCGCAGATGGAGGATCGTTCAATGCCTCGACCAAACGACTCTTGCAGACTGTGCAGTTCTGCGGGTCCCAATACTTCAGGTCGCCTTTCTTGGCGGCGCAGGGGGCGTAGGTCCGGCACGCCTTGTGCCCGTAGAAGTCCGGGCGCTTCACCCCGCAGAAGTTGCTCTCACACTTCATATACTCCTCCTGTAAAAGAAAGAGATCATGAGTACATGGAAGGCATAAGAATGACTTACATTACTCTAAAATTAAGATATCTTAATCTAAATTTAAGATTAATTTAATTATAAGGCATTTTAATGCTTCAGATTAATGAGCGGGAAAGGAAGTAGATAGACACATACTTGTGAATCCCGCCCAGCCGGTTACCGTAACCTTATCTGTAGACAATTTCTTTTGTGTCCGAAGGTCACAATGAGGGAAATCCATATGGATGAGCCGAGCTAGGCTTCTAACAGAAATTGCCCGCAGAGTGTAGCAGGGTCTGCGACCACTCAGATCTCTGGAGGAGAAGGGGTATAGGATAAACCCTTTATTAAATGTAGGTTACGGCAATCTACTGCACTAAGATACACAGAGTATGCTGAATATTGTAATGTGCAATCAAACAGCATAGCCACAATCTTGGATGGTAAGACAATACCTATATAGAAGTGGCCAAGCCAACTGGCTGCAGTATATTGACTGTCGGCATGTTGCCGGCAGGCATGGAAGGGGTGCATGTCCCTTAACGTCTCATGAGGGTGTCGGCAGACTGACGGCACACCGGAGGCCGGTCCTGCAGGGTGGAAGGCATCAAGACAGACACACTGAGTATCTAAAGTATAATACCATCGTGGCGACCGCCGGCAGGGGCGGCGGCTCCGGCAGCCGAAGGCTGACGGCATGGTGAGCCTTGGATCAGTTCATAAGATAGATATGTATATGGTTGTATACCTAGATTGCCGGCAATCAATGCCGGCATGCGGGTGGCCGACTCCGAAAGTCGGCCGGCTGTTACTAGGTAAAATGAGGGGTGGGACGTCGGCTGTATGTCGACGGAAGGCGGCAGCCTCCGGCACACGGAAGGCTGACGTCTTAGAGGGGGGAGGCATCTTATGAAAGAATGTCACCTGAGTTAGTGGCGGCTATCGCCGGCAGTAGAGACGGCAAGGGACCGGCACCAGGATAGAAAGAGAGAAAGGTAAGGAGGGATGGAAGGGGTAAGATCCCATACCCCTCCGGCATCCCTCCGGAGAGAGTGCACTCATGATAGGAGTGGATACTCCTAACATCCGGCGGCAGAGAGCCGGCAGTAGGCCGGGTGCCTGAGGTAACCCAAGGGAGGGTTAGAGGGCACTCAAGAGGGGGGAATCCCCCGCCGGCAGGACCGCCGCCGGCAACCACCCCCATAGGACGCTATGAAGGGTATGTGTACCAGAGCGGCCAGCTCAGCAGGAGAACAACTAGCCCTACCAATCCACCCAAGGGAGGAGTTGTAGGACTAAGGACAGATGTGTGTAGGCAAGCCTACACCAAAGAGGTAGGTGGGGAGGGGGAAGAATAGGTCTTTCTATAGAGGAGACTCTGTATGAGAATGGCCACCAAGGTAAGGGAGAACGCTCCCTAACCTAGGGTAGGTAGCCCAGAATGAGAACGGTACAGATGTACCGTCTCAAGCTATAATAGGGCAGAGCCAACCCCCAGAGCTTAACCTAGAGTAGGAGGGCTAACTCCTAGGCTAGGAAAGCTTGAAAGACACATCGCTAGTTGCAGGGAGGAAGGAGTAACCCAACCAGGTGCAACTGAGGAAGGGCAGGGCCCTTTGTTAAATGCTGGTTTGTTTGTCCTATGAAAACGCTCCCAACGTTCGTTTACGCTGGTAAGTGTAGTGTTTGTCCAATGAGAACGCACCCAGGTTTGTTGACATTATTGAAATAGTTGATTTATTGAAAAATATGTTTATTTGAAAGGTTGATATGTTATTATGATTGGGTCATTACAATTATAAAGAGTAATCCATGTGAATTGTGATTATATTGTGAAAACTGTATTAATTTCCCGAGTGGATGGGAGCCGGGACTTCCCCTCTCCCGTTTTCGTCACATATTTGTATTTTTTTTACCTTTGGGGAAGCTTTAAAGAGAATAAAAGTGATAAATTTATAATTTGCTGGTTAAATGGATTTGTCTTGTCTGTATCGCAATGTTATCTATTTTTTTTATGTGAAGTTTTCTACAAAAAGGAACCATGGGACCTGCGTGCTCCCCCAAGCTGTTGTTTGAATCTGTAGTAGAGAGTAGAGAGGAAATAAAGAGAAAACGGAAAGGTCGTTTCCTTTCTCCCGTAGTTTAAATTTGAGTATTACGAGAAAATTGAGGAGGCTATGCCTCAAACTGAGGGGCTAATGGCCCACATTCAACATGGTGCCCAGACCCGGGAATCAGATGAGAGCGAGGCTGAATTTACTGGATTCCCCAACGACATAAATCAACTTAGGAGAGCAGTGCTACAGAGAGAGAAGGCAACAATATGGCTGCGTTGTGCCTCAGAAGATTTGACCAGAGCCATGGCCGGTAATCCGACCTGGCATGAAATTACAAGTCTCGTAAAAGACTACGATAATAAGAAGGCCGACTGGGAAGAAATAATTCAGCGAGACCAGAATTCTATAGAGGATGTTGACGAGCTACAGAGAAGAATACTAGAAGATCACCATTTTCTGCAAAAGGTAAGAAAAATCCGTACAGAAGCAGCAGCTACCTTAGAGAGGCTGGGCAAGGACAGAAACTTGGTTGCTAATAGGTCCAGTGAAGATATTAATTCAGGCAGTGAAGTCGGTAATGAGGGTTTTAGTGTGCAATTGCCTAAACTCCAGCTAGTGAAATTTGGCGGGAAAATAACAGAGTGGCGGCCATTTTGGGACCAATTTATGGCACTTGTGGACGATCACCCTATGCCTCTTGTTTCCAAATTTATGTATCTTCAATCTGTTTTAGAGGGTGAGGCTAGGGGTGTACTACAGGGCCTCACCCAAACAACAGCTAATTACAAGATAGCCTGTGAGTTGTTAGAAGAAAGGTATGGCGATCCAGAAAACATTATATCAGCTCACCTTCAAGCCCTAATGCAACTTAGCTCATCTAGGAGCGCAAGGACTGAAATTCACACGTCCTCTTTACGGAAATTACAGGATGAGTTAGTAGGCCATGTGCGCAGTTTGGAGGCCCTTGGAGTTGGAGGTGAACAGTACGGGCGGATCTTGGTGCCTATGATCCTTGCTCTGTTACCTCATGACATAAGGTTGGACTGGTCGCGTAGTGGACGGAAAAGAGGAGATCTCGACGGATTGCTGAAGTTCTTGCAACGAGAAGTGGAAGGCAGAGAGAGGGCAGAGGCTATCAAGAGACTAAGCCTTGGAAAATCCGAGGAACCCAGTGTAGAACGACGGACTAAAAAGCACACTCCCAGTTCAGCCTCTGCCCTTCAAACTTCATCAGAAGAAAGTGGTTCGAAGACGTTTTGCGCATTCTGTGGAAAGCTGCATCCCAGTGAAAGGTGTTTAGGTATAACTAAGCTCCCCCTTGCAGAAAGAGAAGAAGCCGTGCGTAATCGGCGTTTGTGTTTTAAGTGTTTATCTAAAAGCCATTATGCCAAGGCCTGTTGGGCTAAGTGTTCAAAGTGCAAGACTGGGAATCACAACTCCCTTGTATGTCGGAGATCTGAAACGAAACCCTCCGTAACAGCTAGTGAAAATAACCCTGTAGTAGAGGGAGTGCAAGAGGGGTCAAATTCTGTGACCCATGTGGGGGTAGCACCTTGTGAGGTGAAAAACAAGGTTAATTCAAGGTGTTGTGTATTACAGACGGCCCAAGTCAGGGTAGTAGGCCATCAGGGTATCACATTTGCTACTGTAATGTTTGATACAGGGTCTGATCGGTCTTACATTTCAAGGGAACTGGTCAAACGGGTCAAGCCTAAGTGGCTGACTTCTGAGTATTTATCATTTTCTGCCTTTGGTGGAGGGAAAGCCTCTAAGGCAGATTTGTGTAGTATTTATGAAATAATGAGTGTAGGGATAAATGATCACAAATATAGTTTTAAGGTTGCTGAGATTGATGTAATTTGTCCTCCGTTATCTAGGTCCAAAGTGGACCCTAAGTGTTTAGAACCTTTTTCTCACCTTAAGTTGATCGATGAGTATGGATCCCATCGAAATTTACATATTGATATGTTGATAGGCCTTGATTTATATTGGAAGATGATGATCCCCAACCAGGTCATGTATCATGAAGGGCTTGTGGCCCAGGAGACAATTTTTGGTTGGATTTTGTCCGGATCCTTTAATAGGACTGAAGGTAATATTGGTGTAAGTGTACAATTGTTAGCAATTGAGAATGTACAAGAGTGTAGTTTGAGTCAATTTTGGGATCTAGAGTCTGTTGGCATAAAACCCAACGAACTACATTCTGAGGCGATGAACCCTGACCCAGTCTTGGTTCAATTTGAGAATTTGGTAAGTTTTAAAGATGGTCGCTATGAAGTGGCCCTACCATGGAAATCTGAGAATATGAAATTAGATTTGATTAATAATGAACATCATGCTTTGAGAAGATTGGAAGGTCTCTATAATAGGTTAGGTAAAAACCCCTGTCTGCAGGAAAAGTATTTTAAGGTGTTTAATGAGTATGAAAAGGAGGGTATTATTGAAGAAATTCCTTCCCATCAACGGGAAGGTGGGTATCCTATATTTTATTTGCCTCATCGGCCTGTGGTACGGGAAGGGAGCCTAACCACCAAGGTGAGGCCTGTTTTTGATGGATCTGCACGTGGCAGTAATGGAGTATCTCTGAATGATTGTTTAGAAAGTGGTCCTTCACTCAACCCTGATTTAGTTGAGGTGTTGTTAAGATTTAGAAGGTGGAGGGTGGCCTTAACAGCTGATATTACAAAGGCTTTTCTTCAAATAAAGGTAAGAAGGGAGGACCGTGATGTTCATAGGTTTTTGTTGAAAGAGGGGAACAATGTTAAACATTTCAGATTTATAAGAATGCCCTTTGGTAATAAGAGTAGTCCATTTTTATTAAATGCCACCTTAAAATTTCATTTAAAGAAATACCCTCTCACAGAGGTGGTTTCTGAACTGTATGAGAATCTTTATGTAGATGATTGGCTATCTGGGGCTGATAGTCCCGCAGAAGCAAGTTTAAGATTTGAAGAAGCCTATGGTATCCTGCAGGAGGCTGGTATGTCATTGTCAAAGTGTACTTCTAATTGTAAGACTTTAACTATAACTGAAGGTTCTAGTGAAGAGAGTGTCAAGGTTCTAGGCCTCCACTGGGTATCCTCCCCTGACTGTTTTACCTTTAAGGTTGAGAACCTGGACCCCTTTGGAGATATTGTTTGTACCAAAAGAAATGTGCTAAGCCTCATAGCTCGGTGTTTTGATCCCTTGGGGCTCATATGTCCGTTTGTTATGCATGCAAAAATACTGTTTCAAGAAATCTGGAGATTAGGTTTAGATTGGGATGAGCTATTACCCGAGGCTATGCAAGGCAGAGTTAAATTATGGGTTGTAGGATTTTCTGTGCTTGAGTCATTTAGAGTAGATCGGTACTTGTTTTCTGAGTCACCCTTTAAGGAAATTCCTAATGTTCAATTCCATGCATTTAGTGATGCTTCAGAAAAGGGTTATGGTGCTTGTGTTTATGTGAGAGTGCCTGAGGGGGATAAATTCAAGGTATCGCTGGTTGTTGCAAGAGGCAAGGTAGCCCCTATAAAAAGGGTTTCCCTTCCTAGGCTTGAATTACTCGGAGCCCTGTTATGTGCTAGACTCGTTGTGTTTGTGACGTCCGCCTTGCAGCTGGGTAAAGAGGTTTCTGTTCAATGTTGGACGGATTCCACAGTAGCCCTAGCTTGGATAAAGGGGGACCCCAATAGATGGAAAACCTTTGTGGCTAACAGGGTTGTTGAGATTCAACATTTGACACCTCCTTCATGTTGGCAGCATTGTCCAGGCAAGGACAACCCAGCGGATCTTGTATCTCGAGGTGTTTTTGCTGAGCAGCTTTTGCAGTCTGATATTTGGCTGAAGGGTCCTCCTTGGCTCTGTTCCTCCCCGCTCCCTCATCAGGAAGGCAGGGGGGCGGACATTCCTTCAGAAGAGATATGTGATACTGACACAGTTTGTGTTGCAGTTGAAAATGAGCCGCCCTTATTTGAATTCACCCGATGGAGTTCCTTTACAAAGGCCCTTAATGTAGTAGGTTGGGTACTGAGATTTGTTGGGAATTGCAGACCTTCGTCCCGCAAATTAAGTGGACCTTTAACCTATGGAGAATTGACGAAGGCTAAGGTACAACTGCTGTACTTTGTGCAACGAGAGGCCTTTGCAAAGGAAGTAAATGCTCTGAGTAGATCTCTCCCCCTCCCAAGGGGTTCTTCCTTGATTAAACTTGATCCTTACCTAGATGAGGATGGGCTACTGAGAATAAAAGGGCGCTTAGAGAATGCAGACTTGAGTTTTGAGAGTAAGCACCCTATAATAATTCCTGGTACCCACATTGCTTTACTGTTAGTTCGTTTCCAGCATAGGTTGCTCAAGCATGCTGGTGTTGCTACACTTGTATCCACTTTACGAAACAGTTACTGGATCATTCGCCTTCGTCAGATTGCAAAGAAGGTTTGTCGAGAATGTGTGGCTTGTCGGCGTTGTGATGCCTCTGCTTGTTCCCAGCCTGTGGGGCCACTTCCCGAGTTGAGAGTTAAGTCGGCTCCTCCATTCACGGTTACAGGTCTGGATTTTGCTGGTCCTTTATTTTGTATTGATTTTCCATCCAAGAAATTGTATATACTTCTTTTTACCTGTGCTGTCATTCGAGCTGTTCATTTAGAGCTCACCGAGTCTCTTTCGGTTGTTGATTGTAATTTGGCCATTAGACGGTTTGTAGCTAGACGGGGTGTTCCAACAGTGTTCTACTCTGACAATGCTAGAACCTTTGTGAGTGTCTCCAACCTGTTAAGAGAACATTATGGCTCGTTGACGCCCCAATGGAAGTTTATTGTACCTAATGCTCCTTGGTGGGGAGGCTGGTGGGAACGCCTCATTAGATCTGTGAAAGTTGCACTGAGGAAAACATTGGGCACTAATTCTTTGTCCAAGAGTGAATTAGAGACTACACTTCATGAGGTGGAAGCTTGTATTAATTCTAGACCCTTGACATTTGTAGGTGAGGAACCTGATATCGCAAATCCTCTTACCCCTTCCCATTTCCTAATTGGCCGTTCTGCAGGTTTTCAGTTAGAGTTAGTAGATGATCCAGACTGTGGTGTATCCTCAAAGGATTTGTGTGTAAGAGAAGCTGTGCGTCTGGGTCAGTTAGACAAATTTTGGAGAATATGGCAGACTGAGTATCTTAGAAACCTGCCTTGTATGGTGAAGGGGTTCAAGCCAAATTGTAACCTTAAAGAGGGTTCTGTTGTACTAGTAAAGGATGAACGGGTGCCAAGGTTAAGGTGGCCTCTTGGAGTTATTACTAAGTTGTATCCTGGAAAAGATGGGGTTGTTAGAAGTGTTGAGGTTAAAACCAAACGTGGATTTATATCCAGACCTGTGCAAAATTTGTATAATCTAGAAATAACAGATTTGAAGGGTGAAATGGGTAGTAATTCCCAGGAGGAGAGACTCGAGAATCTTAGACAGGAGCCTGTAGAATCACCCTTAGTGTCTAATGTTGGTAAGTCCCGAAAGGGAAGACCTATTAAGGTTCCTATTAAACTTGACTTGTAGATTAAGGTAATAAGATAGCCTTAGAAGGCTCTGATGATGATAGGAGTGTTGAGACACTCCTATGGTGGGGAGGATGTTAAATGCTGGTTTGTTTGTCCTATGAAAACGCTCCCAACGTTCGTTTACGCTGGTAAGTGTAGTGTTTGTCCAATGAGAACGCACCCAGGTTTGTTGACATTATCGAAATAGTTGATTTATTGAAAAATATGTTTATTTGAAAGGTTGATATGTTATTATGATTGGGTCATTACAATTATAAAGAGTAATCCATGTGAATTGTGATTATATTGTGAAAACTGTATTAATTTCCCGAGTGGATGGGAGCCGGGACTTCCCCTCTCCCGTTTTCGTCACATATTTGTATTTTTTTTACCTTTGGGGAAGCTTTAAAGAGAATAAAAGTGATAAATTTATAATTTGCTGGTTAAATGGATTTGTCTTGTCTGTATCGCAATGTTATCTATTTTTTTTATGTGAAGTTTTCTACAAAAAGGAACCATGGGACCTGCGTGCTCCCCCAAGCTGTTGTTTGAATCTGTAGTAGAGAGTAGAGAGGAAATAAAGAGAAAACGGAAAGGTCGTTTCCTTTCTCCCGTAGTTTAAATTTGAGTATTACGAGAAAATTGAGGAGGCTATGCCTCAAACTGAGGGGCTAATGGCCCACATTCAACACCCTTCCTTATCTCTCAGTCACGATCCTAAGGTAGGGTCATTCCCTTAGGGTAGGCAGAGAAGCGATAAATACTCTGTAGGCAAAATTCCCCTATATAGAAGGGAAAGCAAGACTACTCAGAGGGAATGCCCGCAGGCAGGGGGATTAGGGAGCATATAGTAGTTCCTACATTAGGTTAGGATGGAATGATACACAATCAACACGGTCCCCTATATGGTCCCGGAAGGCGAAAACACTTACATCACAGTAAATAGTATGTTTAATAATGCCACAATCTTCATAACTTAACCTAGGAACACTGGTATATATCATGCATGAAAACAAGCACTAGGCTGTCCAGCCTAGGGGCTAAGCTAGCGATCTAGTATGGGGTCGAATGGCGACCGAGTCTGATGAGCGCTAAAACACGATATAAGTATTTCCTAGCTATGAAGACTAAATAACTAATAATATTAATTAGTTAAATGACCGGAGAGGGCTGTTCTGGCTAACTAAATAAAGCATGCAACATGAATAGCGACACCATAAAATGGCGCGTCCGGTATCGGCACAGCTCTGCCACAAAACACAATATTTTACGAAAAGTAGAAGTTACTTTACGGCTAGAGCTTATTCAAACAATACTGGGACCTGGTACTCAACTTTCCAGAAGAAGGCGAGGCTGAAGGTAGCGACATAACGGCGATGTAAGCTGATGAAAAAAGCACTTAGGGAAAATCCGACTTAAGCAAGGAGCTACAGGCGAAAGGATGAGGACAGACGTGACGTCATTTAGCAATGGCGCCCGTTTGTTTACGTCTCGAGTACCAAAAGCAGCCACGGATGAGTGTAACTGTGGAACGGCTCCCCAGTTATTCTCCACCTTTCCATATCGAAGTGTTAACTCTATATGGGGTGCAGATAGCTATGTGGCGTGTTAATACATGCGTCCCCTGTTGATATACGATATCCTAGAGGGAAACCTTTAGGGTACTCGCACCAAAAGTTAGAATTCTGTGATAACCTTTAGTTTAATTCTCTGGGAATATCCACTGTAGTTAAATATACCCTAGGAAGCTACTGAAGGAACCTTCCATCAGGACGTCATTGCTATCTCACCCAAAAGTAGATTTTTCGCTTCGCTCAAAATCCGTTGTTTAACCCTGGATAGGTACGATGGGTCGTTTGCGACCCCGAGCGTCAAAAAAAAACAGGTTTTTCTCACGTGACTCACCCCCGTGACTGAATTTGTGGGTGATCGACCTGCAGGAGGTGTCTCCCCTACACGCTCTAGTAGTGTCCAGATGTGCATTGCTGTAGCTGTACTCCTTCCCCGATTTCTGAGACGCGTCGGGGTCGAGCGCGACCGAGTTTACCCTTCTAAGGTAGTTTGCATAATTATCAAAGTTATTACGTATTATGAAATTGTCGTAGAATGGTGCAACTTGTATAGGTTATCAGTTGTGGAAAGTCTTGGTGGATTGTTTGGCTACCATGTGCATGATTTTTTTTTCTAGTTAAAATGTCGTTCATCACCACGAGGACCATTTTACCGCGAGTGCCCCTTTTTCATTTTTTTTCATTTTTTTGCCAAGTCATTTTTCCGTAAGATATTGCCAAATAGGGTCGTAAAACTTTTGCTTGTTTAGTGTTGGAAAGTGTGTCTAGATGATCTGGCTACCCATGCATGACTTTGTTTTTGTCAGATACGACGTAGTTATTGGTATATTGGGTATTTAACTGCGGTTAACAATTTCTGTTTTTTTTCAATATTTGTAAAAATTACTACGTAGTAAGGAATTGCCGTATATTATTCATTTTTTTTTCATGTTTATGTGTTAGAAAGTGTGCCTTGATGGTTGGGCTAACACGTGCATGTCTTTTTTTTTATCTGAGATGCCGTATATTAGAATGTCGGGCATTTTACCGCGAGTGTCCCTTTTTCATTTTTTATAATTTTTTTGCCAAGTCTTTTTTCCGTAAGATATTGCGAAATAGTGTCGTAAAACTTTTGCTTTTTTAGTGTTGGAAAGTGTGTCTAGATGATCTGGCTACCCATGCGTGATTTTGTTTTTGTCAGATACGACGTAGTTATTGGTATATTGGGTATTTAACTGCGGTTGCCAATTTCTGTTTTTTTTTCAATATTTGTAAAAATTTACTACGTAGTAAGGAATTGCCGTATATTATTGATTTTTTTTTTTCATGTTTATGTGTTAGAAAGTGTGCCTTGATGGTTGGGCTAACACGTGCATGTCTTTTTTTTTTTTATCTGAGATGCCGTATATTAGAATGTTGGGCATTTTTCCGCGAGTGCCCCTTTTTATTTGTTTTGCATTTTTTTGCTTAGTCATGTTACCGTAAGGAATTGGCAAGTAGTGTCGCAAAACTTATATTTTTATAGTGTTGGAAAGTGTTTCTAGATGATCTGGCTACCCATGCCTATTTTTTTTTTAGCCAGATATGGCGTATATATAAGTATGTGTTCGATTTTCCTGTGATTGCCATTTTTTCGTTTTTTCCCATTTCTTTCAAAATTACTACGTACTAAGGAACTATCACAGAGTAATATTTCATTTATATGTTTATTTGTCGGAAAATGTGCCTTGATGGTTTGCCTAGCACGTGGCTGAAATTTTTTTTTCTGAAATGCCGTATATTAGAATGGCCATTTTTCCACGAGTGCCCCTTTTTATTTGTTTTGCATTTTTTTGCTTAGTCATGTTACCGTAAGGAATTGGCAAGTAGTGTCGCAAAACTTATAATTTTATAGTGTTGGAAAGTGTTTCTAGATGATCTGGCTACCCATGCCTATCTTCTTTTTTTAGCCAGATATGGCGTATATATAGGTAGCCTATGTGTTCGATTTTCCTGTGATTGCCATTTTTTCGTTTTTTCCCATTTCTTTCAAAATTACTACGTACTAAGGAACTATCACAGAGTAATTATTCATTTTGATGTTTATTTGTCGGAAAATGTGCCTTGATGGTTTGCCTAGCACGTGGCTGAATTTTTTTTTCTGAAATGCCGTATATTAGAATGTTAGCCATTTTTCCGCGAGTGCCCCTTTTTATTTGTTTTGCATTTTTTTGCTTAGTCATGTTACCGTAAGGAATTGGCAAGTAGTGTCGCAAAACTTATATTTTTATAGTGTTGGAAAGTGTTTCTAGATGATCTGGCTACCCATGCCTATCTTTTTTTTAGCCAGATATGGCGTATATATAGGTATGTGTTCGATTTTCCGGTGATTGCCATTTTTTCGTTTTTTCCCAATTCTTTCAAAATTACTACGTACTAAGGAACTATCACAGAGTAATGATTCCTCTAGATGTTTATTTGTCGGAAAATTTTGTTTACTTTTTTTTTGATTGAATATCATCAAATTTTTTTAGCTAAAATATTATATTGTTTTACATTTTTTTTTTCGATTTTATTTCCCTTCAAAAAAATTTTTTTGGGTCAGAATTTTAATTTTATAGTCGTAAAATAATCGACAATTATCCAGCAACCCACCATACAATTTTTATGCATATCCAATAATAATTAGATTAGTAAATAACACCTTGAAATTGACATACCCTTCCTACATTTCAAGTGGCAGATTAGGGAGTCTGGGTCAGTGTGGTTGGCGGCCATTTTGTGGACATATCCGAAGCGTAAGCTGCCCTATCTATATATATTCTTGTTCCCTATAGAATTTGTGATATTTTGGTATATTTTTACCTGCATAAATATCATATTATATATTAAATATATGTATTTTTTTACGAAATTTCTAAGTACTCAAAAAATTACCTTTAGATATGGCCCCTGATATAAATGTAATTTACAAAATAATGAAGATTTTTTTACATATTTCTATTTTAGGATAACATATGTTTATTCCCTAAAAAAATTAGCCACTTCCTATTTCATTTGGGTACCCAAACAAATTCATGAATTTTGGACAAATTTTTTTGGCCAAAAAAAGTTACCCTTTTTTTCTCATTTCAGATCTTCACCTCCATGGGTCTGACTTCATCCAAAATACATCAAGATGTGTCCTAAACATTCAAGAATCAATTCCTAAAAGGATTTGTGTATATATGTATAAACTTTTTTTTATGAATTTTTATGTCAGGTCTTTTTTTTCTACTTAATTTTTTAAAATATTTATAATGAATATTTTTTCTGCAGATGAGTAGTATTTATCTTTACAGTTGTTTTAAGCATTCATTGAAGTTTTTTTTTGGCAAAAGAAAAAAGGAGGTTACTGCAAAAACTGATTTTTCAAGAATTTTTTTTGGCGTCGGGGTCGTTCGCGTCCGAGTATACCCTTAAAGGGGTGTCCGAGGAGCGTACCTATCCAGGGTTAAGTCGTATATTCCTGTGATGCTACTCAGGTGTGCAAACATGCTGAAATATTCATACACTTATAAGTTAAATCAAAGTTAAATATAATACAGCCCAAAATTATTATCTTGTTAGTGTTCCTTGTCTTCTTATTTTTTTTTCTATTTCCTAAATAAAGACTAACATTTTACAGTATTTGTATACTGTATTTGTTTGAATTTGTATTTTCATGAACATTGAATGCGTGTTTACTGTCTGTGCTTTCTATGTTTTCATACTCGCTTTGTCTTATGTTAGCACGATGTATTCAATTCATGAAGAAATCCTTTTTTTAGTATTAGACCTATGTTTTCTCATATTTATAATTATATTAGAGTTTATTTGCATGTTATTCATGGCGCAATTTTAGCTTGCTTGTATGATTTTTTATTTTTTTCGTTTACAATTTTTATATGTGCAATATTATTTACTGTTATTTTTTCCTATGTATAATATATTAAAGTTCCTTTGATGTGAGTTATCTTTCATTTTTGGTTGGCTTGTATGCTACCTCATTTCTATTTCCATTCCCTTTTGATTATTTTTATGTGTGATTCAATTTAGTGAGTTATTTTATTCCTTTTGTTTGTATATCTATATATTTATTAGTTTATATTACTAAAGAGTATATATGAGTGCATCATGCATTTCCGTTTTAATGAAAAAAATACTATTGTGTTTTATATACACCTAATATCATTTTACAATGGCCTACAAATTGTGATCAAATGTATGCCTACACATCACATATGACTAAGTTTAACAAATCAGATATACAGTTTGTTTTACTTTATTTAAACTTTATATTGTATAGAATATTTAAAAAGGATTGTAATATACAATTCTTGAAATTGCAAGGGCTTGGTCCATTTATTCAAATGTCTTTATTATTGAACAATGACCACGGTCAATCTGAAATGAACATAAAACATATTTAGAATAAATGATGAACAATGTATATAACTCAAATGAACATAAAACATATTAAGAATAAATGATGAACAATGTATATAACTCAATGTTTATAACCCTCTATCTCCCCCCAAGTTTTTAAACGGCCTTTTAAAATGTCTCTCGTGGAGGTCGGTTTAAAACTGATGTCAAAACATTGGGTGGCAATTAAACGTCCAAATTATAGGTTCATGAACACTAAACTCTTGTTAGCATGTGAAGGAATGGAAACTTAAAAAGCAATTATTGTCATGCGTTGATCATGATGACACTATAGCTAGTTCATCTCGAAATCATAGTGCCATGTTGGCGGTCGACGGGTACGACTGGACTTGCGTTGCTCCAAATTTGGCATGGCAGGAGGTAACTGCGATGGAGAGTTTGTGCTATCATTGGGAGGCGGAATCTCTGCTTGATGATTCGCAGTGTTACCGAGGTCGTTGGGATAGCATTCCGGAGCAGCAACATCAAAATGAATGTTAGGGGTAGTACCACTTGGTAACGGCAAAGTGGTCAGTGGAAGAGTACCATGTGTGTCCGGATTTTGGGTTGTCGGAATGGTGTCCTTCGCAATGGTTTTAGTGGTCGAAAGATTGGCAATAGGTACAATCTGATTCCGCTTATAGTCATCTCTAATTGTACGGACTTCTGGAATACTCCTGACAGGCACGTATTGTCTCAAAATCTTCCGGTTCCTTAGAGTGACCCTACCAGAGCCATCAACTCTGACGACGTATTGGTCGAATTGGCGGACTTCTATGATGACACCGGTTTTATCCCATTTCAAGGGGTGATTTCCTGTTTGATTTTGGATGCGAACCCGGTCACCTACGGACAGTGGGGGTAGTCTCTTAGTGTGCTCTGATAAGCGCTCTCCCTGTTTAAGGTGTTGATGTCTTAGGGCCTCCTCTCTTGCATCGAGTGTTTCCTTCCACGTGTCGTGGGGACGGTACCTGCCGGGCGGGACAGGTATGAAGTCTCTGATGGGACGACCAAATACACATATTGCAGGAGATAACTTGGTATCTCTGTCAGGTGTGTTCCTGTATTGGAGCATCGCACGTTGGAATTCATCAGTGTTGAGATCACCGTTACTGCCCGTGTTGTCCGCTATAAGACGCTTGACAGTTTTGACGCCTATTTCGGCTCTGCAATTACTATGTGGGAAGGCCACAGAGGAAAGGCGGTGATGGACTCCCCAGTCCTTTAAAAACTGCCTAGTTGCCGTCGCTGTAAATTCAGGTCCACCATCAGATGTCAATTCATCCGGAATCCCAAATGTCACAAATGTTCGGCGTAGTGAAGTTATAAGACCCTCTGCACCGTTCGAAGATCGTTCAACTATCGGCCAATTCGAGTATCGATCAACTATAACTAAATATCCAACTCCTCGGTAGTGAAAGTAATCTGCACAAACACATTGGAATGGGTAGTCTGGAGATATAAGGGGTGTAGGTGGAGCACTAGGATTCGAAGGCGCGATGCGATTGCAGTGGTTGCATCCAGCTCAAAGTGCTGTTATAGCGGGTGTTATCCCTGGCCAAAACACAGATGACTCTGCTCGCGATACCATAGAGGTAATGTGTAGAGATGCTCGCGGAATTGAAAATACTCTCGAAGATGTACAGGAAATTCTTGGCGAGACTCTGGTACTCCGCATTCTATAAGGCTGAGCAGTTCATGCATGTTATCGTCACTACTTGTGGCAGTGCGAACTCTGTCCCAGGTGACTGCTCTCACGTTAAGTGAGTCAAGTGAGCATACTGCTGATGCAGTGATACAAGTATCAATATAATTGTCAGTGGAAACAGAATATGCTGATGGCAATTTGTGTAGGGGAACATTTCTCACGAAAGGTACACTGTCAACTGATGCAATGTCATCTTGAAGCGATAGCTTTTCAGATTTTCCAGTTGGGTGGCGCGATACTCCATCTGCAGCGAGATGCTTGACCCGTGGGATATGAATCATGCGAAATCGATAGCGGAGGGACTTTTCCTTCAAGATTCTGAGACTGAATTTGATATGTCCTCCGATAATCTGTCACCAAATATTTTCAACAGGGGTTTATGGTCAACTGCAACCACAAGATCTTCACAGCCAAGAACAAAGTATCTTGCCTTATCAAGAGCATCGACGACTGCCAACGCTTCACCTTCAACTGGTGCATATTGAGACTCAGCTGCATGTGTGAACCTACTTCCGACAAGTGTGATCTTCCAACCAGTGCGACAACAAAATGGTCGGTTGTCTGGACAGTCGCAATGTTTCTGGAACAGCCAGAATCCAATTCCTGATTTTGACCAATCGGTGGCGAGACAGGTAGGTTTTGTCTTGTCAAAGATTCGCACGCCTTCTTCAATTTCGTTGATAATGGCAGTTTTAGACTCCTCAAAGAGTGCATTAATATTGTCATTCCAGGTGAATGGTGTTCCTGGTTTCAATAACTGTCTGAATGGTAGCATTTTGTCGGTCATGCTGAAAGCATACGATACTTGGTTTACTAAACCAAACCAAGATCTGACATCGGTGATATTTCTTGAGGTTGGAAAGTCCATAATTGCACTAAGATATCTTGCACATGGGCGAACTGTGTCTGGGGTTATTTCGAATCCAGCGAATTCAGCTGTGTCTTTTGCGAAACGAAATTTGTCAGGGTTGAGTGTTATGCCGTGTCTTCCACATATGCCGAGCCATTGTACAGCTCGGAAAAAACTCTCCTCTATTCAGTCAGACCAAAGAAGAACATCGTTGACACATTTAGTTTTGTTGGGTATCTCGGCAACTATTTCATCATACCGTCGAGTATATCCGTCGCCAGAAGCAATATACCCTTGAGGGGCTGTTTTATAACGATAGCGTCCCCAAGGAGTGATAAACGTAGTTAAGTGACGGTCAGATTCCTGAAACGGTACACTGTGGTATCCGTTCCAGGCATCAAAGACGGTTTTCTTTTTTCCTTGTGGTACTGACCTTGCTTGGTGAAATGGAGAAGGCGTATGATGCGTTTCTCTCTTAGCGTGCACATTGAGAGGCTGAAAATCAACTGTTCGTCGAGGTGTGCCATTTTTCTTAGCACATACAACCATCCAATGGCACCAAGTTACTGGTTCTCCGATTGGGACAGGTTCAAGGACACCAAGGCGGACGTCCTGGTCAAGTCCAGCTTTAACTTCCTCTTGCCAGTGTAACGGCACTGGCACTGGTGTGTGACGAGCAACAGGATCAGCATTCGGATCGATCATCAACTTCATTGGGGGTCCATCCATTAGTGGTAACGGTTGGTGGTCACATACGTTGAATGTACTTGATTCGTAGTACTCCAAGTGGTAGTCCTTTAGTTTAGACCGGTTGGACTCGGTTGCACTGAACGGTAATTCTGTAGGCGGCGGAGGTGGTAGTTGACGTTTTGGGCAGTCACATTGATTGGCTAGTCCACTAACGCTTCCTACTTCATTGTTGGTGGCATCCTGAGTTTCCGATTGTGTGTCATAGATTTCACCAATAGTCGGAAAACTATCCGATATCATGCCAAGGGCGATGCAGGCTTCCCTACTGATGAAGAGCTTATCCGAGTTGTTGGTGACATATGTCATTTGTCTAGTCTCAACAAGGTTCCCCTGCTCATCTGTTCCTGAGATACAAAGGGTTGTGGCACCGAGGATTTTAATGCCTCTGTTATTTGCAGCGTGCATTTTCATAGTTACAGGAATGAGGTCACTTTGCTTGAGGCCAAGTTTGTGGATGACCTTGATACCTGTGAGACAGCTTTGGCATCCAGTGTCTGCCATTGCAGATATACGAACAGCATGTGTACCAGCTTGAAGGTGGAAACCAAAGGCTTTGTAATCCCCAGGTGATGTTCTGATTGTCAGATTTATGAAAGGTTGAGATTTGGAAGGTCTCTTTATCCAAGTATCAGATAATTTGTCATACAGATGGTGGTCCAAAGCCAATGTCTTGTCAGTGTGTCGTTTAGAGATTGATGATAAGCTGCACAAGGTGTTGAACACCGCATTCTCGTAGTCATTGGCATTGTGAGCACTGGGTTTCACTCTTGGTTTGCCCTTACTACGGAGAACACTCTCGAAGTGATTTTCTCGGTTGCAGTGTAGATCAATAAAAAATGGACAATCGGTTAGCGGTTGTCCAAAGTTATTTCTGTTTAGTTTTGGAAAGAGACAGAAGTGACTACCCCTGGTATTTCTCATTAGCCAAACTTGATGTAAAGGTGTGTATAGCGATTTCCATGTAAACTACTATGGCGAAAAAGACATTGAAATTACGTTACTTTCAACTTGAGGAAATAGACCAAGTGGAGGGTTGATTAAAGTTGAACTTCAGGCAGAAGCAGATCTTAACAGGATTTGATTTTGAAACTCTTAGAGTTGAAGATTGACCGTGGTCATAAATAAGAGCTTGGTCCATTTATTCAAATGTCTTTATTATTGAACAATGACCACCGTCAATCTGAAATGAACATAAAACATATTTAGAATAAATGATGAACAATGTATATAACTCAAATGAACATAAAACATATTAAGAATAAATGATGAACAATGTATATAACTCAATGTTTATAACCCTCTAATTATAAGAGACATAGCTATCAAGTTTCTGAAAAAAACAGACAGAAACAAGGATATGTATTCTTAATCTATAAATGTACCTATTTGTAAAATTACAATTTATTTATCTAAAATTTAAGAACGTCATAAATATAAGAATGAAATATACTGACCTAGTAATGCAAATTATGAAATAATATGTAGCAACTTTACACTCGAACTCCATCCTATATTCCCGTAAGGATTACGGCTCTGAATGTTTAACCGCTCACTTAATAGATGGAGTTATTCGTTTTGGATGGAAGTATCTGGCATCTTTTCAAAGCACACTCATTTGAGTGCTATTAGGCCCAGCCTTCTTATCTTCCTTCAGTATATAGTCCTATGCTTCAGTATATAGTCCTAGGCTTCAGTATATAGTCTTTGGTCTGAGCCACGGGCTGATAGGTATTAGGGAGAGAGAGCCCTGTCATTCCCACATTGCGGACCCTGCCATGTCGGTGGAGGGCAATTATTCACTTTATGCAAAAAAAGAAAAAAAAATCTTTGTATGGAACTTCACACTCCACAGTTCCAGTTGCGTGGTGGTTGGCTGTTGTGCTCATACGCACAGGAGTGAGTCTGAGCCACAGGCTGAGAAGGAGAGAGCACTGTCGTTCCCACAGTGCTGACCTTGGTGTGATGGTTGAGGGTAATTATTTTCTTTTTTTACTCCACGGGTGTTGTACTAGAAAACTGTGTACTATATTCTTGAATATAATAAGATGTAGAATTAGATTATTATCCTACTCCCATCTATTCTACTTGATTAGGTTATTATCCTACATCCAACTATTCTATTTGATTATTTTCTTTTTCTTTTATATTTTTTTTTCGGTTTTCTTGACAATTCCCATGACTATATCAGAGCCAGAACGATAGTTTTCAACAATGAGAGCAATTAAGTTTTCTAAGAAGCACTATGAATTGGGAAAGACTAAATACATTTGCAGCACTTTCAATGGCGAAAAACATTCCTTAGTTGTCTGTCATAGATCTTTTCGTTCATATTAAAAATGGATTAAATTTCTAAATGAATGGATCAAGCTTGAACAGTAACAATTTAGGTTATGGTAAGTAGAAATTGTTTGATTTTGTTCTATTAAGATTCTATCAAGTTTCTGAAGACATTTCACTATGCCTGTTTGTTTCCTTCCACACAATATTAAAACAAAAGCTTCAATTTTATTTGGAGCAGCACCCCTACTGATTTTAGCCACGAGCCGCCAGTGCAACTAAGTCTTGTATACTTTCAGTAAGGCTGACAAATGTTACCATTCCACGAGCTCCACAAACCTCGAATGCCATTCAGATGAGATAAACTACTCAACACACTGTTTGAAAAGTACAAGGTAGTCAGTCATAGCTAGTGAGATTGAGGACAGGTCCATAACTTTGACCCAGACTAACAGGCCTTTCCACAGAATGGTCCAAAACTGGTATTGGCTTTTGATTCTTACAAAAATTTTACCACTGTCCTTGAACAGACCTATTCTGCTGTCTAGATGCCTGAAGGATAGCACATGTAGGCTGCTGGTTTACATACGCTTCTGAATTTCGCTACTCATCATTGCTGATGCACTCAACATGGCCAGATATTTTGTACTAAGTTGTGAAGACTTTATCATAGCAGTAGATCAATAGCTCACACTGAAAATATATTGTGACTGTAACTTTGAAGAAATCTACACTCATGGCCTTCACAACCTAAAATAGAAGACCCTGAGATACTGATTCCACATGATCCATGTTTTTGGCATAAAGCATCATATCACTGACAGTGTTTCTTGCCATTCACTGGTGACCCCAAGCAACTACCTCTCACTGATGTCATGGCAACTATCAGACACACCAAATATACTTACTTTGCTCCCACCTTCATTTCTAGTTGGCTTATACACCCGTGCTGATGTTTAGGTTGAGACATGCCTAATATCATCTGCTGCCTCTTCCCTAGACTTACTTGCCATCAAATCTATGACATTGAAGCATGTACACACCTCCACTACCAGTGATGAAGACATGCATATTCTGGTGGATACCATAGTCTAGTATTCCTGAATTCTGACATGAGCTACCAGCATCCCCTCGAGAAAATCACCAATTCCATGATGACCTATATACAGCTGATAATGTAATACTCTTTAAAGACTGTGTCATGACCCCACCCACCTTCAAAATATTAGTCCTAGCTATTCTACATGTTGCCCACAATGAGCTTCAGAGGCAAGGTGTCTGTCTTCTGGCTGGGTATCACTCCAGTCATTACAATTCTCCTTGCCAGCTGCCACCAATTCAACCACAGGGCTCCTTCTCAATCATCTGTTTCTGACACACCTTCCCTACCATCCAACTATTTATTCCAGTGTGTGTGAACTGATTTATTCTACTACAAAGGTGTCACTTACATAGTTGTGATTGCTCGTTACTTCAACTGGCTAATTGTGGAAAGATTATCTGCTGATGCCTCTGATCTCATTGTATAACTGCGACATATATTTGTCACCTTCAGCATTGATGATGAACTAGCTTTTGATTGTGGCTCTGAATTTACACCCAGTGCCATTAGACAATACCTATAGATTAGGGCATGCACCACTGTTACTCCTCAGTACACTTCCCTCACTGTAACTGTAGACTGAAATCACCGTCAAGACTGTGAAACACCTTACTCCTGATGATGCTGCCTATAATGGTGACCTCAACACTGATGCATTCCAGCATGTAAGATACAACACAGGAATACCTATGCTAGGGAAACCCACCTCTCACCAGCAATGTGTGTATCTAGCCATCCAATCCAAGACTTCATTCATATTCCCCTTTGTTGATATCTCCTCCATTCTATTTAGTGTAAAGGCATACCTGCTCGAAAAGCTTTGCACAATCTACAAATGAGAGAAGCTGAACGTTAGTCAGAGCATACTAAGCACCTACCACTACTTGCAGGTGCAGACCATGCATGTATAAAAAACCAGACCTATTCTTATCTGAAATGGGTAGGCAATTGAAGTTTGCCAGTTCCACTGATACATTAGGAGAGTTACTGGATCAGCTCTGGGTCACCTTGAGCAGCAGAAAATTCTTGCAGAAGTACAATTCTGTCCATGTGACACCAACCCACGCACTCATTTCAACATTTACAATGAGGTTGCCTACCCAAATCCCTATGCCAAGTGTGCCCAAGGCAGCTGTAACTAGCCCCTTCCATACCATTTCAAGGGTTACTGGTGACACTGCACATTACCAACTTACCTTTGTAAATGCCACACTCCTACCACCAATACCTGGCACCACTGTACCTACTGGCATGATGGGCCCTCCTATCATCACCACCTTAGATCATGATGTCTTGATCTTGCACACCAGTGTCTGCACCTATTGATGCCCCTAGACTTTCTCGCTCTTCCACCCATCCGCAGGCATGGCACACCAACTGTAATATGAATCGTTTGTCCTATTGGCTTGGTGCTCACCAGTGTACATCAGAGCACTAACTATATATATGGACTGTGTACTATTAAACAGTGAATTTTATTAATTTGCGATATCCAGACTTTTTATCCTTACATATGCTACACTAATTTGTGCACATTTACCCCATAACTATACCAGTCTTCACTACCTTCATTTTATACATTTCACTTTACTGAAAAATTTATAGAGAGATAGAGGATTATGATTTTTTTATACAAATATATTCTTACTACAAACCTAAACTTACCATAAAGAGTAAAATTACCGGTATTTTATATATTTCAGATGACTGTGGCTATGGTAGGACATTAGAATAAATGGTGTAGACAAATAGTCTGTTTTTTTCTATTCGAAATCTACCTTTTTTCAGGGACCCAAGTGGAAATTCAGTCAATTGAATAAATAAACTACCAATGATTAAAGTTTATTCTTCAGTTTTCTTAAAGATAAATTTTTTGGGGGAATTCTGAATTGTAGAATATGATATTTAGAATAAAGACTCAAAATTAAATCTAATGTCAGCTGATCTCCCCTATATAATAAAAAGAAAGTATCTGGTTATATATATATATATATATATATATATATATATATATATATATATATATATATATATATATATATATACGAATCTTCATCATCATCATCTGCTACGCTTATTGATGCAGAGGGCCTCAATTAGATTTCACCAGTTGTCTATATCTTGTGCTTTTAAATCAACATTTCCCCATTCATCGTCTCCTACTTCATGCTTTATAGTCCTCAACCATGTAGGTTTAGGTCTTCTAACTCTGCTAGTACCTTGTGGAGCCCATTTAAAAGTTTGGTGAACTATTCTCCCTTGGAGAGTGTGAAGAGCATACCTGAAACCATCTCCATCTACCCCTCACCATAATCTCATCAACATATGGCACTCGAGTAATCTTTCTTATGATTTCCTTTCTAGTCCTGTCCTGCCATTGAACTCCTAATATTCTTCTGAGGGCTTTGTTCTCAAATCTACAAAATCTGTTGAATATTGTTTCATTGTAATACCAAGACTCATGTCTATACTGTAAAACAGATCTCGCTAAACTGATATATAGGCTGATTTTTGTATGTAATTTCAGGCAATTTGATTTCCAAATTTTACATAACGTAGCCAATGTCTGATTTGCTTTTTTCAATCTTTCACTAAACTCTAATTCTAAAGACAGGAATATGTACGGGGACTTGTCATAAACTTATATCTCTCTTGATCGCTCAGTTGGTAGAGTCCTCACAGGCATAGTTTCTGGCTGAATAGGCAGGGGTTCGAATCTCTGCCCGGCCAGAAGCTGTTACCATAAAAATTAATTCCTAGTGGATATATATTACCAAAATAAAATTCGGTATTAAATGCAGTTATAGGTGATATTTACATTGATTGAAATCACGAGTGTTAGTGATATATATTCATCATAAAATAGCCACATGTTGCAAACTCACAATTCAGCTATCATGGTGGAGATGGGTTTATTTCAAGTCTATGAACAGATTCCTGAATTTGACAGGAATATGTACGGGGACTTGTCTTAAACTTATATCTCTCTTGATAGGTCAGTTGGTAGAGTCCTCGCAGGCATGGTTTCCGGCTGAATAGGCAGGGGTTCGAATCTCTGCCTGGCCAGAAGCTTTTACTATAAAAATGAATTCCAAGTGGATATACATTCCCAAGATAGAATTCGGTATTATATGCCATTGTGGGTGATATTTACATTGATTGAAATCACGAGTGTTAGTGATATATATTCATCATAAAATAACCACGTGTTGCAAACTCACAATTCAGCTATCATGCTGGAGACTGGTTTATTTTAAGTCTATGAACAGATTCTGAATTCGACAGGAATACGTACTGGGACTTGTCATAAACCTATATCTCTCTTGATAGGTCAGTTGGTAGAGTCCTCGCAGGCATGGTTTCCGGGTGAATAGGCAGGGGTTCGAATCTCTGCCCGTCCAGAAGCTGTTACCATAAAAATGAATTCCAAGTGGATATTTATTCCCAAGATGGAATTCGGTATTAAATGCCATTGTGGGTGATATTTACATTGATTGAAATCACGAGTGTTAGTCATATATATATATATATATATATATATATATATATATATATATATATATATATATATATATATATAAATATAATTTATTCAAGGGGTTAACTACTGCACTGTAAGTTTTCAGGGGTAAGGCTATGATAAGCAGCTCTTCTTGGAGGACACTCCAAAGTCGAACCATTGTTCTCTAGTCTTAGGTAGTGCCATAGCCTCTGTACCATGGTCTTCCACTGTCTTGGGTTAGAGTTCCCCGTTGCTTGCAAGTACAGTTGGCCTCATTAATCCAGGTACACTTCCCTGGAATGTAAGGACACGTCTGACGGCTGTACATTGTAACAGGTAACATTGTATTTAGCCAAAGAGAAACCGTTGGCATCGTTACCTGTAAAATAAAATCTTTGAGATTGTAAACAAATTGGTAAAAAGCATTTAAATTATTTAATATTGTTATTTGCTTAAGAGCACTTCGTAGAATTAATAAAAAAAATTTTCATCATGTGTTTGCAAGCTCAGCGACTTTGTTTTACAGGCAGCGTTACCAACAGTTTATTTTTTGCTACATACAGCCTTACCCGCTTTAATGTACAGCTGCTAGACGTCTCCTTAGCTTCGCGTCAAGTGTACCACAATTAATGAAGCCAGCTGTACATTCAGGCACACCATTCTATCTTAATTCTCTTACTCTTGTTTTTTTAAGTTTTTATAGTTTATATATAAGAGATCTATTTTAATGTTGTTATTGTTCTTAAAACATTTTATTTTAATTGTTCATTACTTCTCTTGTTGTTTATTTATTTCCTTGTTTCCATTTCTCACTGGGTTATTTTTCACTTTTTGAGCCCTTAGGCTTATAGCATCTTGCTTTTCCAACTATGGCTATAGCTTAGCTAATAATAATAATAATAATAATAATAATAATAATAATAATAATAATAATAATAATAATAATGATGATAATAATAATAATAATAATAATAATAATAATAACATACCGTGTATGCAGTGGAACTGCAATGTCAAAAACTTAAATTGAAAGAACATACTGTACATAGACAGGGAAAAGTGATGTAGTTAAATGTAATATACTTGCTTTTCAAGTTAGTCATTGTTTATTTGAAGAGGAGCTGTAACCTTCTGTGGTCACAAACAAATGTTTCAATTACATTTTCCCTAAAATCTGATTTGTTCTGACTGATTTTATCATCATATACGCAGAGTATACATTAATGGAAGAATGCTTCCTCTGCCATGCTGATCTCAACCATGTTTTCATTCGCCGAAATTTAGCCCACTGATCTACGTTTCCACTGTGTATGAAGTTATTGGCAAAGTCAAAAGAATGAGTAAGGACATGGTGTAATAAAACTTAGTAGGCTTCATGGCAACAATTCAGCGAATTCCTGATTATTTAGGCCATCTAATGATATAGTACAGTAATCATACACAATGATGTATTATCCTCAAAGTTGTCAATCTCATACACTTCGGTGAAGGCAGATATTTTTCAGTGTAGCTGATACAAGTTATATTTGTAGGTTGAAGTAAGGAAAGGCCAAAGTGTGCATTGTTGTTTTCAGATAATCGACTTTACACTGAACTAATTAGCGAATCAAGACAAAGATAGAAAATACACTGTCAGCCAGAAATGCTCTTCCACATTGTTTCTTTGTAAATTGTTTAGATGAGTCTGTCTCCCACATAGTCTTAGTAGAACCACGGTCTGGATACATTACCTAGATCGTAGGTAGAGCAAGTTTAATATTTAATTTTTTTTTTCGGCCAGAAAGGTTACTTTCTCAAAAACCTTCATCTTGAAATGCTCTTCTGCTTTACTGCTGTGTACATTTATTATATTTAATAAGTTGTGAATGCGTTCCTGTACTTGTATTATTATTATTATTATCATTATTATTATTATTATTATTATTACCACTACTTGTTAAGCTACAACCCTAGTTGGAAAAGCAGGATGCTATAAGCCCAGGGGCTCCAACAGGGAAAATAGCCCAGTGAGGAAAGGAAACAAGGAAATAAGAGGTGTAATTAACAATTGAAATAAAATATTTTGGGAACAGTAACAACATTAGAATGAATATTTCCTATATAAACTATAAAATCTTTAACAAAACAAGAAGAAGAGAAACAGGACAGAACAGCGTGCTCGAGTGTACTCTCAAACTTAGATCAAATTAAGCAGAATAAAAAGGCAGGTGAGCTAGAACTAGAAGCACAAAATAACTTTTTTGGGCTCGAGCCATGTCGTCCTGATGGTAGTTCCTATAAGTAGCTTCCTAAGGGATATATGTTCTACAGTGATATTCCCAGATAATTTTACCTTTAGGTCTCCAGAATTCTAACTCCTGACGTGAATATCCTTAAATTTCTCTCAAGGATATCGCATAATATCAGAGGACGTATTCTTGACACGACACATAGCAATCTGCACCCCTAATAGCGTTTACGCTTCGAGGGGGAAAGTGGCAGAATTAGAAGGGGAGCCATATCAAGGTTACCCTAGTTCCCATACTACCGCTGAGTATCACAACAGTGCCATATTCAAGATGGCGGCCATTCTTAATTATGTAGCAATTTCGCACGGTGGTGTTCCCTGTTGATCTGACAATTTCGATCATTTTTCAAGGATTATTATGCAATCTCCAGCTTCTTTCACCTCTGGAAAGTTGAGTATTGAATCTTTACAATGGGTGTAATTCAACTCCAGTCTCACAGTGAATTTAGAATAATTTATTGTGTGTAGGAGCTAGGCCTATTACCGGAGGCGCCATGGGTGCTGTCGTTCGTTAGGCATGTGTTATTTAGTTAGTAGAACGACATTCCCGGTTTAAATAGCATTAATAATCTAATTATGGAAGCTATTTAGGCAATTTATACTTGCAAAGATATTATATGCATAATTTTCCTTTTTCTATGTCGATTGTATATGTCAGAATTTCGGTGATTTAGGTAACTGAGATCTCGTCTTGCCTAGGTAACCTAACCTAGGCAGCCTAGTATACTTTCGACATTCCCCCGGTTACCCTCGTGCATTGGTTATCAATTCTTCGGAGATAGATATCTCCTAGAATTATTATATAACCGATACTCGTCTCAAGTAGAGACTTAAGGGTAATCTCTCTTCTCTCTGAGTGTAGCCTTAGACTACAACCCTAGTGGGTCGTGCCTCGAGTTTTCATTCAGGCATGACTAGCCTAGGGTTTTCTGTCTCTTCCCTTAACAGCAGATGGCAGGTTTTGGGATTTGGTCAGAACCTCAGAGTATTTAGTCTTGTGCCGACAGTTGGCCGGCAAGGTGAATAGTCATTCCCCTGCTGGCTAGGCTGCCGAAATAGGAGGCTAGCCCTCCCTAGGCCGCACCTGAAGTGGTGGTATGATACCGCCACCTTCTCCCTGTGGCCTAGTAGACTAGTCCTGTGCTCGCAGACCTTAGGCTGAGGAGTAGTTACACTCCTGAGACCTAGGATGACGCCAGCACTGGAACTCTGTTTCTCCCCTGTTGAGAGGAGGCGGCACTGCTGCCGGCCCCTTAACTGTATTGGCAGACCCTAGGCTGGAGAACAGATGATTCTCCTGCCGCCTAGGATGGCGCCAATACTGAAACAGTTTCCTAAGGGTGTGTAGGACCGGCATTTGCCGGCTCCTTCACACCTCATTCAGGACCCTTTTTCCCTCCCCCTCTGTTCATTTATGATGGCAGAGCCATTACCTTTCTTTGAGCCGGCGTCCTGCAACCTCACCATTGCCAGTGGGTTACGGGGGCCGGCTAGACTCCCTCTATGCAGCTGTTGTCCGGCTGTCGACGGCTATGACAGCTGCAGGCAGACATGACAACTGCTGGCGGCCATGTTGGCTGCCGGCGACCATGTGTTTTACATACTGTCGGCAGTTATGACGGTTGCCGGCGGCTATGCAAGCTGCTAGTAGTCATGCCATCTGTCGGCAGCCATCGGAGGCTGGCGGCTGCCGGCAGCCATGATGGCTGTGGGTGGGAAGTCCCTTCTGTCACTAGGTTCTTCAGTTCTCTCTTGGACTGCTGGCCACAAGTTCTGTTGTCGGGGTATTACTCTGGCTGTCGGTAGGCTGGCCAGGCCGGCACAGATAGGTGCTGACTCAGTTGGCAGCACGCCGACTGTACTAGCGCTGCTGGGGCCTAGCCGGTGCTGGCCGGATTCTGCCAGCGATAGTACTGTGGCTGGATGGAAGCCTGAATGTCACATTTTCCCCTTACATTTGAACCTTTTTTCTGGAGAAAGATAGTAAATTATACTTTTACATCCTTAATTACTGTATACATACACAGTAATAAAGCAGCCTTCACTCCATGCTGTCTCTCTCCCTTTAGCTAGAATGCTGGCTGTGCTGGCAGAGCTAGCTATGCCGGCTATATGCCAGCTGAATTACAGTATTTGTTTATACAGGTAGTCAGTATATTTGCAGTATAGGATATACTCCAAATAGAAAACTATTGTATATATTATACTAGTAGTTATTTTCCAATATATTTTTGGTATCCTTGCCCGGCTGTTTGCTGAGACCATTACTATATTGAAAGAATAGAATTTCTTCAATATTCTGATTAGAAATCAGTTTTCTTTTACCCTATAATATTAAATATTTTAAAGGGCTGGTGGTATTTCACTTCTAACCCTAAAAGGGTAGAACCCTTATCCTTGAGTTTCCCTGATCAGGAAACTCTATGATTTAATATTGTAAGGGAGGTCACAGCAAACGGGCTGGGTAGGATACACAAATATATGTCTTTTATTCTTCTTATCACCTAGTAGGCCGACAGCCGGCGACCTGCCGGCAGCCGGTAATCTGCCAACAGCCGGCGGCAGGCGAGCTGCCGGCCACCATCACAGCCGACTTTATGTTGACTGAACTGTCCCTGGGGCTAACCTTGCCGGCGATATGCCAGCTAGAACTACAGTATATGACTATACAGTAGCCAGTATGTTTGCAATATTGATCATACTGCAAACAGAAAACTACAGTATATATTATACAGTAGCCTATAATTTTCCAACACTATCTTCTGCTGGTACCATTCCCATATTGAAAGAATAGTATTCCTTCGATACTCTGATTAGAAATTAGTCATCCTTACCTCACAGTGTTAAGAATATAAAGGGGCAGTGATTTGTTCACTTCTCTACCCCTAGGGGTTAGATCCCTTTCGTTGGAGTTCCCTTGATAAAGGAATCTCCTTATAGTTAATACTGAGGGGAGGTAACAGCATTTGTTTGTAGGGGATACGCAAGTATGTGTCTCCTACTATCCCTTTCTAGCTTACTATTCTAAGCTATTTCAGTTAAAAGATGACTTTTACATATTGCTTATCTGTGAGACAAACAATTGTATACTCATTTGGCTTTCCTTTCTTTACAGGAGGAACCCCAGATGACATGTGTTGGAGTGTCCTGCAATATCAAGAGTAAGTGTTTTTACGGTCATAATACATGCAGGTTTCATGCCCCCTGCAATATTATTTCCGAATCCCTACATTATTGGAACCCGCAAGTTTGCAATGTATGTCGGACCTTAATGTCCGAAGGTTTCGAGAATCCCAAGTCGATAGAGTCTAGGGATACAGCTCGTAACACATTACGCAACTAGGTGAGAGGCTTCCAGGAAATCTCTTCGGGACCATACCTACCTAATGATAGGATGTGTAATCTACTATTTCCGAAAGCAAGTGAGGAAATAGTGGTGCCCCAGGCACGATTCACGTCTCCCGATGGCCAGATAGCCTTTGGGACGGAGGGCAGGAAGCCCCCACGGGAAGAAGAGGAGAATGTCGTGCCGAAATTGTTTCTGTCTGTGCCGGCTGTAGAGCCACTGGCATCGACATCTTCACCTCCTATCCCTCTATTAGATGGAATGGACCAATTATGGGCCCAAGTGAAAAATCTAATAGAAGACTTTCGCAAACAAGACGAAAGGCAGGAAGCGAAATGCAAGATAGAGCACTGTGAAGCTCCACTTGTCGCTCCCCAAGGGTCATACAAACGACCCATAGATCAAGACCTTCCGACATGCTCCAAAACCAATTCCTGGAGGTTTGCGGAGCCGATGCCGATTCTAAACGGCAAACTTTACATCTTGGAGAAGATGGGTGCTGTTCCTTTGGACAAAATCCAGTTTTGGCCAAGCTTTGACGCTTTCCCTAATTGTTACGTTCGATTGAAGTATAAACCAATGTCAAGAAAAGGAACGAAATCGAAGGAGGTCATGATTCTCGACCATGATAAGGCACAGGCTATCCTGTCAAGTAGCCTGAAAAAGGCAGGTTACTCGATGTGGAAGGTATTCACACTAGGTAACAGCCACCCTTCCTTTCTTGCTCCTGCTTCAATTTCATTCCCCTTTACGGGGAAGGCATTTAAATCTGTTGCCAAGGCAGTGGAGGCAGGTAGACCATGTCCTGTACTCGAGGAGTGCAAGCCTCTGTCACTAGCCTTTCCCAGACAGGAGAAGGACTGGAAGGAAGTCCACTTAACCTTTTCAGTAGGAAGACTAGATGCGGATGTCGCTAGTCGACAGTTTAACGAGAATCTCCCTAAACTATCCGAGTTTCTCTTGTATAATGAACACGAGACAAAGGAGAGACTTGCAGCTTCCCTATCCTTACAAAAGAACATGGAGTTGTGTTCAACCCATCAAAATACCCCAGACATGCTCAAGGGCTCCATCTAGCTCTACCTTAGTAAAAGACCTTTATTCCTTTATGAAGGCTAGGAGAGCATGTAGGGAGTTTGTGTTCGCTGCCGCAACAGTGAAACACGAAACAAGGAAGCTAATATCTTCCAACATCTGGGGTAAAGACCTCTTCCCAGATGAGGTAGTTAGAGAAATGATTAAGAACGCCACCACGGAGAACATAGGGCTTCTCCAAAAGTGGGGCATCCATTCAAAGAGAAAGTCTGCCACGGTTGTGGGTTCCCAACCTAAAAGGAAGGAGGAAAAGTCTGGAAATATACCTTGGGCTGTTCAACAACATCCCACAGCTGCAGTGACCGCTGTGCCACAGGCAGGTGGTCGAATATGTAAACCTACTGATCATTTGAAACATAGAGATGCTTCTGGTAGGAGGGAGGTTCCTTCAGGATCGCTGGACCTTCGATCCTTGGGTCCAAGGCCTAATCAAAATGGGACTAAGATGGGAGGTAGACGTGTCTCCACCATCATTTCCTCACCTCTTTCTACAATCCAAAATCCTCCTGGAGGAGTATACCTTAGAGCTCTAGAGCATACAGGTAGTGAGGAAACTATAGTCCATCGAATTCCAGGGAAGGCTGTTTGGTGTTCACGAGAAGGACTCAAGAAGACTCAGAGTCATTCTCGAGTTGTTGCCACTCAACAAGTTCAAATAAAACAGCGAGTTCAGAATGTTAATCCTTCTGAACATAAGGACCCTGTTTCAAAAAGGGGTGCTCATAGTCTTGTCAAACCTGAAAGGTGTCTATTGGCAACTTCCAGTCAGTCACCCCCTCCCCTCCTAACTAGGATTCAAGTTACAGAGGGTAACGTATATCCTAGGAAAGATAATTGTCGGACTAGACACAGTCCTAAGTATCTTCATAGGATTGGCAGACACAGTCACGCAAAAACTAAGCCTAAAAATAGTTCAGGCAACAATGTACCTGGACGAGAGGCTAGGGTGGGTAGTACCCAAAGTGACTGGTCTATGAACAACCAAGGAAATGATCTGGTTCCCGGAACATCGCGGATGCAAGATAAGCTTCAAGAAGTCTCGATTCTCTCCAGCTCAAAGGCTTCAATGGCTAAAAAACCATTGAAACCTGTGGTCACACCAACTCTCTTTTCCCTTGGGAATGTAAAAGGAGATTGCAGGGTCGGTCAAGAGACTGGTAATCAGTCAGATATCCAAAACGCTAACAGGGAGGAGCTCTGAACTCTCTCCAGTTTGCAATAGTGACAGACCCAGTGCTAAGAGCACAACTAAAGGATGCGTTAAGAGTCTGGAGAAGATACGCATCAAACGCTCAAGAGATATAAAAAGACCGATATTGGTCCTTCCTTAATCGCTTCTCGAACAAATGTCAAAGCCCGAAAGTCCCAAGACCATGTTGGTCCTGTCACGAGTAGGGAAACTCTTTCCACACAGATCAGACCTCCTACGGCTGATCTGAGACACCGAAGTGATAATGAGACGTCGGAATCGACAATGCTAAAGAACGTCTCATACAGTCTAGGTGACTTTAACCATCCCTTACTTAAAGGGATGGCACCTGTCAGCAGCTCATATACAATCGAACCACAATGTGACAGCAGATGCTCTACTTGGGCTCAGGCCGATAGAATTAGAATGATCCACAGACGCGGACCTATTCTCTCCTAGATGGGAACAAGCGACCTCTTCATCATGAGCGTCTTCAAGAAACTACCTCAATACGTAGCCTCATACAAGGATCCTCTAATGGAGATAACAGACTTCATGTCTCTAGTATGGAAGGGATGGACTTAGGAATTCCTGCTCATCCCATCCGATCTCTTGCTGAAGGGTCTCAACATGCTGAGATCCTTCCAGGGAGGAGTAGCTCTGTTGGCTCCCAAGTAGCCCAAGAGCAATCTGTCCTCTTCAGTGAAGGAACTGAAGCTGAGGCTGGCCCTAGTTCTGATCCCAGGACTATTTCAGAAGGCTCAGAAGTTAATTGCCTTCGATTTAGCACAGAGAACCCGAACCCTTCATTTCATGATTTTTTTTGCCTAGCGGTTAGGAAAAGATTTGGGATCTCAGAAGGCAATAGAGAATTCTTAGAAGAATACAAGTCTAAGTCAACTAGAAGACAATATGAGTCTTCTTGGAAAAAGTGGGTCGCTTTTGTAAAAGCAAAAGGACCAAAAGAAATTTCAATGAACTTCTGTCTGTCTTTCTTTGTCCACCTTCATAATCAAGGTCTGGCGGCCAACACGATAACTACGTGCAATTCAGCCTTGACTAGACCTCTTCTATATGCCTTTCAAGTGGATCTGGCAAATGAAATCTTCAATAAGATTCCGAAGGCATGTGCAAGGCTTAGGCCTGCACCACCACCAAAGCCCATCTCTTGGTCTTTGGACAAGGTCCTACATTGTGCCTCATCTGTGAACAATGAAGATTGTTCCCTTAAGGATCTAACCCAAAAGGTTATTTTTCTGTTCGCTATAGCCTCCGAGGCTAGAGTTAGTGAAATAGTGGCCCTATCTAGAGATGAGGGCCACATTCAGTTCACAGAAGCGGGAGAACTGAATCTCTTCCCTGATCCAACCTTTCTGGCTAAGAACGAGCTACCCACTAAGAGGTGAGGTCCCTGGAGAATCTGCCCTCTGAAGGAAGATGTCTCTCTATGTCCTGTACAGTGTTTAAAGATCTATCTTCGTAGAACTTCAGACTTCAGGGGAGGACAGCTCTTTAAAGGAGAAACCTCTGGATCAAACTTATCCCTAAAACAACTGAGGGCGAAGCTCACCTACTTTATTCGTAGAGCAGATCCTGACAGTACTCCCGCAGGTCATGATCCGAGAAAAACTGCTTCATCACTGAACTTTTTTCAGTACATGGACTTTGAGCGGCTTCGCTCATATACTGGATGGAAATCATCCAGTGTTCTACAAACACTATGCTAAGCAGGCCCATGAACTGAAGCATTATGTGGTAGCGGCAGGTAGTGTATTAAATCCTGTCGTCTAATTCTGTGATGAACAGTTAATTGACTGGTACCGTCAATTAAAGGGAGAGGGGGTCATCACTTTTAGTGTGACCTCCTTTTGTATGAGTGTTACCATGGTGACACTAACTCTGTTCAAAATCCTAGGTGTGGAATTATACAGATAGCACTAGTGCCGTGTGTATGTAGTACAGCGTTGATAGAATGTAACTGGTACAGAAATTACGAAGAGAAAATTTTATTATAAGTTTTTCTTTAATCTGAGAGTGGCAATCATTATTTCTTTCCTTTCAAGAAAGAAATATAATTTCTGTATATGTTACATGTATAATTCCGTTATTATGCAGCATTCGTTTTACTTGTTAATTCATTTAGTCATTTATTAGAAATAAATGTCTATTAGAATGTAATTGCATCCTAATTAGCCCAACAATTGCATGTTTAAGATGACAGAGTTCTTTGACTTACTGAGGTAAGTATTCTTCATATCATTATATGCTCGCAAACAATGGATATAAGAAACACTGATATTGATTCGGCAATATATACAAACTATGAGACTGTTTGTATATTCAGTGTATACTTATGTTTGTTCATACAATATATGCTAACCTTGAGGCCCCTTTTCTACTGTCTAGAATGACTCTTCCCTGTAGGGGGCAGGAAGCAATAACATCGTTTATGATTAGTGTTGATGACGGATAACGGTAACGTCATTTGTCTCAAATGGTCCAAATGACCATAGAAATGCTGTCCCAAGGTTAAGGCACTGATGAAAATCCATAGACACATTAATGCTCTGGTACGCTTCCATCAGGACGACATGGCTTGAGCCCAAAAAACGGATTGTGAGCGAAGCGAAAAATCTATTTTTGGGTGAGATGGTCATGTCGTCCTGATGGACCCACCCTTCTTTTTTAAAAGAAAAGAGCTTCACAATATCCCTCCCGAAGTACTGTATCTGTAGCACCATGCTCAATGCTACAAGGAATGTCCGCCATCTTGGATAAGGCGCTGTTGTGATACTCAATAGTAGTATGGGAATTAGGGTAACCTTGAAACGGCTCCCCTTCTAATTCTGCCACTTTCCCCCTCGAAGCGTAAATGCTATTAGGGGTGCAGATTGCTATGTGGCGTGTCAAGAATATGTCCTCTGATATTATGCGATATCCGTGAGAGAAATTTAAGGATATTCGCGCCAGGAGTAAGAATTCTGGAGACCTAAAGGTAAAATTCTCTGGGTATATCCCTGTAGTACATATATCCCTTAGGAAGCTACTTATAGGAACTGCCATCAGAACGACATGGCCATCTCACCCAAAAATAGATTTTTCGCTTCGCTCAAAATCCGTTTCGTACAGTGTCAGGAAGTTCCAGTTCCCGATGTTAAAAAGGTTTCCAACTGAATGTAGCTTAAATGAATTCAAACTTCTTAGTTAATATTCTTATGTTCTTATATTTGCTAGTACAACGTGTTACAGACAAAGGAGGAATATTTTGAGCCATTGACCTTTTTGGGCATTCAACCTTTGGCCCTACATGTGGATGGTCATGTTTGTACAAGGTGTACTTCAGCGTAATTTACTACAAACGCCAGTTTTGTATTCGTCAACCAAGTGTTGAATGAAGACCTGGGCTGAATAGGATTTTAACCTTAGGTCTTGATTAATAGTTTCAACTACTGGAAGTACTGGAGAGATAGTGGAAATATATTGATATCTAAATTTTTGAAGGGAATTGTGAGGATTTGTAAAGCAAAAGTCAATGTGTTTTGACCTTATTAATTTAATTACTTCATGTATGTTGAATGTATGATCTGAGTGAGTATCTAGTGACGGGTCATTATGATAATGATTAATTATTAGTGATTGATCAAGGTATGGCATTTAACGTTTTTCATATTATGACTTTGAAGGCTTCAAATTGTTGTAATATAATAATTTTTAGAATCGCTAATTATTATTTTCCTAAGAGGTATAAAAAAGAAATAATTTGCCAAGAATGTCTTCGTGGATCAAGAACGAAAGTTAGAAGATCGAAGGCGATCAGATACCGCCCTAGTTAAATAGAGAGCAAGTCTACTGAAATATCAGACACTGTCCATCAAATGAAAAACCATCCTCGAAAAAACTGTTCATCTCTCCTTCCACCATAGTTGATCTTCTAGATTATCCAAAAAGAATCCAGCTAATTGCCTAATGACAAAGATTTTGTGTTTCTTAATTAAAAGATAACTCATCCTAAAATAATCTGTTCTTCTCACCTTCCTTCATGATTCATCTAATAGATTAGTCCAACAGAATTCAGAAAATTGCCCAGTGACAAAGATCATGTACCTCTTCAACACTGGACAATATACCATAAAAATTGTTTCATCTTGTAGCATATCTAGATTATCATAACAGAATCCAGCAATTTGTAAAATGACAGCGTTCTTGTAAGCCTACCTCTTCATCAAAATACAATCCATCTTAATAAAAACTATTAGTCCTCTACCATTCTGTCAAAGTTGATCAAGAATGTCCGAAAACAATTAAGATATTTGCACTTGACAAAAATTTTGTTTCTCTTCAGCAAACATCCATCTTAGAAATATATTCGTGTTCTAGCCTTCCTTAAAAGTTGACTTTTCATATCACTGCAACAGAACCCAACTGTTTGCACAATGACAAATATTTTGTACCTCTCCATCAAAACATTAGTCTAAAAGCTTTCCTTCATCATTGATATTCATGATTATTCTAACAGAGCCAGCTATTTACACAATAGCAAATGTCTTGAACATTTGCCTTTTCAACTTCCTTCATATTTGATCTTCTAGACTATTTCACCAAAATCCAGAAACTTGCTTAATAAACTGTATACCTCTTCACCGAAGGGAAATCAATCTTAAAAGTACTGTTGATCATCCATTTTTTCCTTCATAGATGAATTTATAGATTATTTAATCAGAATCCTGGAATTTACACACTGACAAAAATCTTGTATAATTTCACCACAGAACAATACATCCATAAAAACTTTTCTATACTTACAGTCTTCTTTCATAATTAATCTTCTATAATTGAAACAGACCCAAGCTATTTGCAAAATGGCAAAGATCTTGTAACTCTCATAAAAGGACAATCCATAATTAAAAAAGAAAAAAATGTCGTCTACAAGCTTTCCTTCATAGTTAATCTTCTAGATTATTCCGATACAATCCAGCTATATGGGTAATGAAAAAAATAATGTTTTACCTCTTCATTAAAGGACAAACCGTCAAAAAAATCTGTTCTCACATACCTTCATAGTGAATATTTTAGTTTATTCTACCATAATCCAGCCATTTAAACGTAGTAGGTTGGCTAGGACACCAGTCACCCATTGAGATACTACCGCTAGAGAGTTAATGGGTTCTTATACTGGCCAGACAGTATTACATTGGATCCCTCTCTCTTGTTACTGCTCATTTATTCCTTCGCCTACACAGATACCTAATAGTCTGGCCAATTCATTTCCACATTCTCCTCTGGCCTCACATGCTCTCAAAATATTATATTTTGATTGTTCATTACTTCTCTTATACTTCGCTTATTTTCTTGTTTCCTTTCTTTACTGGGCTATTTTTTCCTGTTGGAACTCTTGGGCTTATAGCTTCAGCGTTTCCAACTATGGTTGTAGCTTAGTAATGATAATAATTTTCCAAATAACAAAGATCTATTACATCTTCATCTTTAGACAATCCATCCCCAATAAAATGTTCCTCTTCTAGCCTTTCTTCACAGTTCTTATACAAAATCATTCGAACGAAATTTATAAATTTTCACAATGGCAAAAATTCTGTACTTTTCCATCCATGGGTTATGTTAGGATTTAGGAAATTATAGCCAGAGGTTTAGTAATAAATGATTCCCTATTGGCATTAGATTAGGACCAGTCATCGAATAATTGTTTCGCCGGCTAAAATAAGCCTTGAACAAACTTAGATCGTAGGACCCATAATGAAAATAGTAAAGTAAATAAATTGCCTAAGGAACTAACCTAAATGAAAATCTGAAAGGATTTGCTATTAAAGTATTTACCTAAAACAGTAATTATAATCATCATCTCCTACGCCTTTTGACGGAAAGGGCCTCAAATTTCATCAGTCGTCTCTATCTTGAGCTTTTGAATTAATACTTCTCCATTTATCACCTCCTACTTCACACTTCATACCATGGAGTCCTGGGTCTTCCAGCTCTTTTAGTGCCTTGTGGAGCCCAGCTAAACGTTTAGTGAACTAATCACTCTTGAGGAGTGCGATGAGCATGCATAAACCATCTCCATCTACCCCTCACCATGATCTCATCCACATATGGCACTTGAGTAATCTATCCTATAGTTTCATTTCTAATCTTGTCCTGCCACTTAACTCCCAATATTCTTCTGAGGGCTTTGTTCTCAAATCTACAAAATCTGTTGGATATTGTTTCATGGTCATACCACGACTCATGTCCATACAGTAACACCAATCTCACTAAACTGATATATAGCCTGATTTTTATATATAATTTCATGCGATTTGATTTCCAAGTTTTACTTAACCTAGCCATTATCTGATTTGCTTTTTCAATCTTTCATTAAACTTCAATTCTAAAGACCCTGTATTAGAGATCATAGCTTCTAAATATTTAAACGATTCCATCTCATTAATCCTTTCTTCTTCCAATGATGTTTCATCTTCCATTGTATATTCCGTTCACATCATCTATGTTTTTCTACTATTCATCTTGAATCCAACCTCAAATGATATTTCTTGCATTCTGGTAAGAAAACTTTGCAAGTCCTGTGGTGTTCTGCTAATGCAACGTCATCAGGATACTCTAGGTCAGCTAATTTCCTGTTACCAATCCAGTCCAATCCTTCTCCACTATCCCTAAGTGTTTGATGCATTACAAAATCCATGAGGAGGATAAACAACCTAGGTGACAACGCATTCATTTGGAATAATCCACTGTTCATTGGAAATTCTTTTGATAGGACTCCATTAACATTAGCTTTGCACTTGCTATGCTCATGACGAAACTTAATCAAATTTGCATACTTATGAGGAACTCCAAAATAATGCAGGACCCTCAACAAAATTGGCCGGTTCACACTATCAAAGGCTTTTTCATAGTCCCCAAATGCCATCAAAAGGGGATTTCTATATTCTACACATCGCTGTACCACATGTCTCAAAATGAAAATTTGGTCAGTACAGTTTCTACCTTTTCTAAATATATGCTTGTTTATCTCACAGCTTTTCATCAATTTTTCTCTCTAGTCTCTTTAAAATGAGCATACTATATATTTTCATGACAACTGACTCAAGTGTGATGCCTCTGTAATTATTGCAATCAGTCAGATTTCCTTTTCTTTTGCAATATTCACCAACACTCCTAGCTCCCATTCATCAAGTTTTGCTTCTTCCCGCCACATTCTAAAAAGTAATCTTTTAAGTATTCTGGGAGTCACTTCATTTTCGGCCAATATCATCTCGGCAACTATTCCATCGTTTCCAGGGGCTTTCCATCTGTATAGCTTTTTAATGATAGCTTCGATTTCAAATACACTGAATTCATTCATTGGTTCATCAAGGTCTTCCTCAGCTTCAGGTATATCAAACAAATTATTCCCTGTATATCTCCAATTCATGACCCCACTAAAATATTTCATCCAACGCTGCCTTTCTTCATTTCCTCTTGGTATAGTAGATACATCTCTCTTTTTAATGGGTATATGCTTCTTCTTCTTTGCCCCAGTAGAGATTTCGTTAATAATTCCATGAGCAATTCTTGCACCATAGCCACTTCCTAAAGTCACAGCTTTGTCAGCCTTATCTGTTTTCCTGTCTAAATATTCTTTCAAGTCATTCCTGGCTTTTCTTTTGACCTCACTATCAATACTGGAATGCTTAGCATGCTCTACATTGTAATTTTCATTACTTCCTCGAAAACCTTCAACAGTCAATTTCTGTCTTTGTCTCCTTTTTTATAGTATCACAGGTTTATTGGCGCGTTCCAATAAGTTTAAACCATTGACTTGGCAGAAACAAACAAGTGTATCAGGAGCTGATGTTTATTTATTCTCTATCAATCAAAGATGGTGAAAAACTGAAAAATACAAAATAAACCAATTTTTACAATGTGATAAGTAATGTAGGCTAAATAAAGTCTGAAAGTTTTGAAAATGTCCAAACAAGGCCATGGAAGTGAAGTTTACAAGTATGAACAATTAGTACATGAAACAGTAGAAATTTCAGAAATATCAAAATAGATCAATGAATAGTTATATAATTTCACAAGAAAACAAATCAAAATGTTATAGTTACATACGCTGTGGTTAGCCACAAATTGTATCAGCAAACAAGTCCTGTAGATATCTTATAAGGCAGTATTCCTGTATGTAGGTAACACTATACTAATCTTCAGAGAAGTTTGTTTAACCCTTTGAAGACTTCCTTTTCTGACACAGACCAGAAACTCAAACCGGTCACAACATAATTACAAGCGAAAACAGTCTGCTAAAGAACCACTCAACAAGCATTGACATAAATAAGTAATTTAAAGAAAAAATAATCAACACTGGTTCTAAACAATGCTTACAGAATACTCAAAATACCAATTATCCCCATTTACCAAGTTAAAAGAAAATTAAAGAAATATACAGTAGGTTTCCACAGATAACAACAGTTGCAATTCTAGACCATGTATAGAAATGTTTGTCAAAATTAACCATTTCTTTAAATCCAGAAGTATAAATCACATTTATAATATATAATATACTTTCAAGTCTATTGATCCATCAAAAAGTCACTAGTATTGTGCCGTAGAACAAACTTCCTGTATATCTGAAAACCATTATATCTAATTAAATGAACGTAGTTCAGTACAACAGGTATCATTTGATATTCACGGTTTTCTCCTTGTAACTGCATGTCCTAAAACTACACTACTAACTGATTGATATATGTTCTTAATATCACACCATTCTTCATTAATTTCCTGCTATTCGTCTTTTAAAGTCTCTAAGACTGAAAATCGATTCTTACATTCAATTGCAAAGGTTTTTCTGTGCTCATCTTCTAGAATATTCTATCTACATTTCTGTTGGGTGCTTTCAGTTTTAATTTCAGTGTGGCAATGAGGAGCTGGTAATCGCTATCAATATCTGCACCTATATAGCTTCTTACATTTCTGAGAGTTGTCCTTCTCTCTTCATTAATTGCAATGTGATCTAATTGCTTTTTTGTAATTGACACATGGTGAAGTCCATGTATATTTGTGGATATCCTTGTGCTGGAAAAGAGTACCTTCATTAACAGATTGTTTGTTGAACAAAAACTTATAGAATGTGCTCCATTTTTATTTGCAACTTCGCCAAGACCTTCAAAACCCATCACATTCTCTATACCTTGATTATTCCTTCCAACTTTAGTATCGAGATCAGCAATGACAATTTTCATATCTCTCTCCAGGATCTCATCTATTACACTCTGCAGTTCTTCAAAGTATTCATCTTTCCTTTCTTCAGTTGAATCATTTTTTGGTGCATAGCAAACTATAATACTCATATTGCACTGCTTTGATTTAAACTTTGCAAGTAAAAATCTACTATTTACAGTTCTTCATTCTGTTAATGCCTTTTCTGACCTTGGTGTCATCATCATTCATACCCCTTCTCTTCCAACTTCATCTATTTTTCCTGAGTATGTATATATATATATATATATATATATATATATATATATATATATATATATATATATATATATATATATATATATATATATATATATATATATATATATATATATATATATATATATATATATATATATATATATATATATATTCCTTGGTCTAAGATTTCTTTACCAAGTCCCTTACAACGTGTTTCATTTAGGGCCAAAATATCCAAACTATATATCATAAATTCATTCTCTACTTGCTGTAACTTCCTATTATGATTCATGGTTCTAACATTCCCATTACAAATTTTCAATTTTTCTTTAGCCTTTAAAAACCAGGAGATCCTTAGCACCCCGCTAAAGCCGGGACTGGGGCCATTCTGTCATTTTCGCTTTCCATAGACTAAGTCCATAGAGGATTCATTGGCTAAATTTATCAAAGGATAGCCAGTTCCTTGTGATGCGCAGTGCCTATCTAACTAGGGAAAATGATCTCTGCCAGTCCATGCTAATTCCAGTAAGATTATCTGCCAGGAGAAGCCAAAAAGTCATGTCTTGCCTTAAACGCAATCCATCACCCTGCTGCCAGTGACTTCATCGAGTTTTAGGGAGGCATTTCCTCCACACCCAAAGTTCCCATTACTCCACAAAGTTGCTCATCCACTTATGTAACCGTTGGCAAACATGGATTGCTAAGATATACCGCAAAGTATACATAATTATTTTATGATTCTGCCTGCTCTCCAAGAACTCTTAGTAGATGTCATTTTTCAGGAAACATACTGATTAATGCAAAGTTCTGGTAGCTCTTTAGCTCCTCTGTTATATGATTTCTCTATTGTTAACTTTCACTGCAACTTAAGGTTACTTATCTTCAATTTCATCTGTTTCATAGGCAATTTGGTCACAATTTTTCTGTTTTCCTGCCAAACATCATTTCAGCAGGAATAACAGATTCCTGTCTTGACATACTTCTCTGTTCAATTAGTGCAAGATACATGTTCGAGGATTCTTTTAAATATTCCTAACTATTCTCAATTGTTTTTACTGCAGCCTCGACTTTTCCATTGTCTTGCTGGTAATAAGGTGATGACGTTTGGTGGTCAATTTTCCATTCTTTGATGAAGTTCTGGAATTCACGACTAGTGAACTGTGAAATACTGTCACTCACCAAAGTCTTAGATTTTCCAAATATCGCAAACATCTCGATTTCATGAGTAACATTTTTCCATTTCTCGCCGTAAGAGATTTCAAGTACTCGTACTCAATGAAATTGGTACATTAATCGACACCTATTATATAGACATGTCCATCAAGCTCAAATAAGTTGCATTGAATCTTTCCCATTGGCCGGCTTCAGCTCTTGGCAACTTTGACACTCATTTGTCATCGTTTCAACTTCTTTTAGCATTCCAAGCCAATAAATAGTTTCACTTGCTTGCATCATCTTGGTTTCTGGAGCATTGCGAGTAGTGTGCAGTAGCTTTTTAATCGCTGGACGAAAACTTTTTGGTATAAAGAGCCTTTCACCTTTATATATCATTTTCATATGCTAATGTGTCTCAAACATCAAAGAAAGTTTTGGCATCATCTGCTACTTTATGTCTGAACTCAGGCCACCATTTATGATGTAATCTATCGGTTATTGAGAGAGTGGATAATTTACAGTTGGCTCCTGGATTTCTTCCATCCTACTGTCAGGTACATCTTGAGGTACAAATGAGCAGATTCTTGGATCGGGCATATCAACCTGCTCTTCCAAGTCAGCTTGACTAAGTGTATCCGTCAGATGTAACTTCTCTCCTTTCAGCCATACAAAGTCATAGCAAAAAATCCTCATCATTAGTGATTGAACTCACTTGGTTGCTTGACTAAGTGGTTTTGACAAAATAACTTCAAGTGATTTATAGTCACTAATCAAACATCTCTAACCCGAATACTACTGCCAGAGTTTCTTTTTCGAGCTGAGACCATCCCCTTCCATTCAATCGGAGATTCTTTTGAGCATATTCTATAGGCCTTCGGTCCTAGAGTAGTATAGTTCCTGGGCCCTTCTCTGTACTATCTACTTGGAAAACCAGTTCCCTGTCAATCTTGTAAATTGTAAGTTCACGTGAGCTGCACATCTTTTGTTTTAGCCGTTTGAAGGTTTGGTCACAGTCTTCCGACCAGACAAAATCAACCTTGGTACTTAGCAAGTTATGGATCGGCTATAGGTCCTTAGCAAGGTTCAGAGTAAAATGAACTCTGGAGATATCCTCTAAATTCAGCATTTCCCTAATCACCCAAACTGGGCTCAATGTTGTTCTATGTCAATCTGTGCCTAAGAAACTCAGTTTCATTCTGCTTCAAGTGCATTTTCTCTTGGTTCAGGATAATGTGCTTCTCCGTGCTTCGTTATTGCAGGATGTCAAGATTCACTGCATGGTCCTTTTCAGCTTCTTAATTTGTGCTTCTACATCCTACCTCAACAATATCATTTGCTATGTAGGCTACACCATCCAAATCGTCAAGAGTATGATGAAGCTTCTTTTGAAATATCTCACTCGATACTCTTAGACCATATAGAAGCCTTATCCATTAAAATCTACCCCAAGGTGTTATCATTGTCGTTCATTTTGAGAATTCATCATCAAGTTTTTCGTGTCATTATGCTTATTTTACACCTATTTTGCTTAAAATCTTAGTATTTAATAGCTTTGTTAGAACATTGTTGAAAGTTGGTAGTTGGTAGTGTTCTTGTTGTGGAGTGTATTTAGTGGTTGAGGTTCAACACAAACTCTTATTGTTCCAATTGGCTTTTTAGAAGCCAGCCATTTGGGAAACCATGTAGTCGGTTCCTCTACTGGAACTAGGCTTTCGCATTTTCCCAGTTCATTTGCTGCCTCATTCACCTCTTTCTGTATAGAAATAGGGAAATAGGGATATTCTTGCAAGGCAGTACCTTTGCGGTCACTTTTGGATTGGCATTCAAAATCCCTTTGCCAAGATACCCTAGCTCGCCATTTGTTATTGTTATGACACTAGCAATTTGGACTTTTTCTTCAATTATTGTAACAAAATTAATTTCTTTACATGTATCCGCATCAGGGAATGATTGCAGGTAATTAATGACAACATAAAATAACACTGTATAATCTTCCTTAGTCTTAGGATTAGCTACTAGGAGTTCTACCTCACTCTAACATTTTACTTCTGCGTTGTTCCACACATAGGGATTCTTTGTATTTTTCTTCGCTTGGTGTGTGTGGACATATCAGGCATTAATACAGTTGACCTTTGCTCCGGTGTCAAGCAAAAATTTGATGTTGTAGTTGTCGACTCTCATCATTGTGTATGAGTCACTTTTTTGTTTCACTGTGGACAGCCACTTTTTCTAGTTGCTTCCATCTTTGTTCGCTACTGTCTGTACCTTTGGCACTTTACATTTTACAGTAGTGTCCCTTTTTTCTGGCAGCTTTTGCATACTTGGCCATATGGAAGACAGCTATCATTATCAAAAGGATGACTTCTTCCACGAAATTTGCAGTCTTTCACGATCTTTTCATTTTGCGGCTTTGCAGCATTCTTTGTCTTGAACTCCTTCTCCGAGTTCTTCTGCTCTCCCATTTTATATTTGCTCTTTCGCTGACCATTTTCCACTTTCTTGATAGATTTTCCACTCCCTCCACCTAATTCCTTAACACAAATAATCAATTGTTCCTATGCTCTACAAATATCGCAAGCCTTCTTTAAATCTAAGTTTGATTTCCAAAACAGAAGCATTTGGAGCGTGCCTCTTGCGGAGAATACAATCTTACTACGAATCATTCGATCAGATTCAGTGTAGTTAAATGCCATCACTTTATTTCCTAGATCAGTGAGAAAAACATCAAATGGTGTAGTCTACGTTGTAATCCAAAACAGTGCAACACCACAACCTCAGACTGGGGTTACAATACAGTACTCTTCCTTATTTCATTTGTCATAGTAATTCCATCTGCTATTTTTCAAGGAAAGTGTTTGGACGCCAAAATTATATTGTTCCCCCCACAGTAAGAAAACAGTTGCTCCCCTGGACAGTTTTGCTGTTTGCAGACATGCCAGATGCAACCCGCCCCCCAAAAAATCTAACAAGCAATGCCATGTCTTATAACTTTCACTTGAATTAGGGTTGTGACCATCGAGAAACATGTTTCACTTAAAATGTGCTTCTACCATATTGCTTTAAAAAACTAAACTGTGACTTCTAAAAGTTACTAAACTTATATTTCCTCTATAATCTTCTATACGATATCTTCAAATATATCATAAAAGATTCTTACTTCTCCTATTTCTTATCCTAAGGAAAAATAGCAATAACTTCTCTGTATATCCAGTGATGAATAGTTGGGATCAGTAGTTTAAAGTCATAGTCACTCAGGCACTCAGAGTAGCATTGACAGTTCCAGGCTCACTCTAAAGAATCTGCAATTTTCTATGTAAACTTGAGTGAATCCAGTTCCCATTTTTTCTGCCACCTTGTTGATAAATGGGGGTTATTGGCATGAGCGGTAGGCGATGTAGAAATGACACACAATTCTATATCAATTATCTTGGTACACAGTCCTCTACAATAAATCAGCAAATATAAGGATAGCTCTATATGAATACAACTGACTTAGTGAATGACTATACAGAACAGAACTGAGGTCATTTACATAGGTAACATACTAAAATCCCAAACATGTAGACTTTTCTAAATGTAAACAAACGATATACCGGAAGGTTCACCAAGGTTCTGGAAACATCCTGCACGGTGTGTGTATAGTATATACATAGATTGTCAACATTATATATATATATATATATATATATATATATATATATATATATATATATATATATATATATATATATATATATATATAGAAAGAGCAAGTGAGAGATTTTACTTGTATCAGCTAGAATCTTTCAATGAAAATCAGATCTGTGCAACCAAGAGCCTGATAGTGTGCGAATAACATCATTGGTAGATTTTTATTCCGCATTTGATTGATACCGGTATTCACATCTAATCAAGTTTTAAGTTTCAAAATTGTAAAGATAATGGATTTGTTTTACTGTAGTTAAATATTTGTTTTCCCTTAGAATGACTTGCATACGGCATTCTTATGAAAGCTTTCTCAATAGCTTCATTTAAGGCTTCATTTATTTTCTTGCTTCTTTTTTTTCTCTCTTCTATCCCACCATTATCCCTACATTAAGGTCGCTAGTTGACAAATATCTAGCATATAGCAGAAAAAGGCAACCCTATTGGCTGATGTGTTTGACAGTAAGCAGAGTAGTGAGAAACACGGTCTTCGTCATTCCTGCTTTCCTGAGGCTAAACTAACTAGTTTAGCTTTTCGGTCCAGTGAAATCAAAACACCCTTACTGGACCATGATACTTATGAAGGCGTAGATTCAATGAACATTTGTACTTTGATTTCATAAAGGCAACTGATTTCTTAGTTTTCTAAGTTATCGGTTACTTTTTACAAGTTAGCCAGAGGAGGTTCTTTTTGCAGTTGGAGAATTGGCAATGTTACTCTGGTTGGTAAATGTATTTACAGTAGCTCTAGCCCTAATGATTACCGCCTAATTTCTGGAAAAACGTTGAAATAAGTATGCTAAAGGCAATCATCTTTTATCTAATTTGCAGTTTGGCTTTCGCAAAGGCCTTGGCGCATATGATGACCTTTTTACAATTACCAATACTGTACAGAAATTCCCTGATTGTAGTCAGGAAGTTTATGTGATTTTCCTTTCACTGTGTTAATCATAAGGCCCTTGTTTCCAAATTTAAACAGATGGGAATAGGTGGGTCTTTGCTTAATACTATTAATGATTTTTTTTAAGTAATAGATTAGAGAGTAGATGTGTATTGGCACCATAGTGACTACAGTATAGTAATATAGCATCCGGAGTTTTTCAGGCAAGTGCTCTCGGCCCATTACTTTTTATACTATATGTTCATATGTGGGTTGGCCTAGAAAACAAGCACGTTGCACATGCAGATGATACTACTCTGTTTGTATCAATTCCATCTCTTGACTGTAGATCTATGGAAGCTGAATCCCTTAATAGACATCCAACTAAAATTAGTGCATGGTGCAAGTTATGGGATATTAAGTTGAACCCTAACAAAATTTAAAGTATGATTGTAAGTAGGTCGAGGACTGTGGATCCTCAACATCCAGATCTTTATATTGACAATGTCTCTTTGTCTATATAGCCTACAACTATGTAGAAAAACTATTAACATGTGTGCATACCTGTCAATGTCACGCATCCTGTATGAGACTCGCACATTTTAGCCTTGTGTCATGCTCTCAAGCGCAGTTACCAAAACCTTACACCTTGACAAAAATTTTAAGCAGAAAAAAATGATCAATAACATCTGACAGTATGTAATTGTCACTAGAGACGCCTGAATTGTCCGTATATTAAAGTATTACACTAGTACCGTACATACCTCAAGGTGTATTAGTTGTTCATCATTCCAATGCTGGAAAAGAAATATTTTTCAGTGGTGAAAAAAAAATTTTTTTTTCAGGATCCGGTTGTCACTCGAAGGCACCCTTCCCTTCTTCTGACTGTCAAAATGAGAAATCAAATATTTCTATAAGTGAGAACCACCCAAAGATATTCGAACAAAAGGGAGAAGTGCAACAAGACTAAACAACGTGCAACATAAAAATATAGAAAAGGAACATTTGGGATCAATGTAAATTTGTGCGGCGTGTGTTGTATTTTGAAATGTGATATACTAATTTTTTTCTTGTGAACATGGGGAAAATGATCATGGGTATTCCTCTACAAAACCTACAATAATTTATGACTGAATAACTGTATACCAACATAACATGTAAAAAGAACATATTACAGTACAGGAAAAAAAAAAAATAAATGGAGAAAATACAATTTTTTTTGTCACCTCAACCGGGTATGTGGATTTGTTATTATTTTACCTGTTGTATGAATTGCATTTTTGATAAAACTATATGACACCAGAAGCCTTCAAGTGCTCCTTAAAATCCTTAAGAATTGTTTTCGGCTTTAGACGGGGCTTTGTCACACTAAGGCTTCTCCTACGATCCCCACCAGGGATTCTCTTGGTCCACATCTTAGGTATCTCGCTCATCAACATCAGAAAGGGTTGACAGATCTGCTTGTGGGAAATTTAGTTTTCTGGAAGAGCCTTTCTACAGTACAACAGACATCCAAAATCCTCCCTGGATGATTGGAGTGCTATCACTCCCAACGCCATCAGGGAAAATAAGTAAGATGTTGTAGTGCAATAAACCTTACACGTGGACTTTATGTCCCGTTAATCAATGACAGATATATACTGGATTTGTCACTGGCGGTACCACCTCAGTGTTCTAATGCTATGTCGGCTCTGGAATAGTGCACCCTGACCGATAGGCTGGAAAAATTAACTGATTTATGGACAATACCACAAGCAACAGGAAATGAAGATGCATCATACAGGCTTTTTTTATTGATTCTAGAATCTGCCCCAATGAAGAATGTGTCCGGTCAAAAGACGCATACCCCTTTGAATTAACATGGATCATCATCCACTCACTAGATTGAGGGAGAGCCATCCTATAAATCCCTCTCCACTTGGGACTTCGGACCCTCCTTCAGGAGATCTGTAATCCCAAGGTCTATAGACCTTGCGTAATCCGATCGAGAGTATAATTTAACGAAGGAAGATCTGTCTATTTTCCATGCAAGGAAAATTGTGACTCACTAGGACAGCAGTTAACGAGTGTGAACTTTGTTCCAGGAAATCCTGTAGAGATTTGAGTGTTAACTTTTGCCACATGTTTACTATTACGCTTCTGAAGCCCAATGCCTACGCATTTTATATTTACACATTTATATTTAACATTCTCGTGTGTGATTGCAGTTTACTTTTATCACATTTTGTTCATGCTAGTGCTCTTGTGAATCATTGCCTCACTTTTGTCATATGCATTTGTATTTACTTATTTCGTGTATGATTGTAATTACCTCATATTATATATTGGTTAAACTAACCCTTCTCATTTCTCTTCCTCCTTTTATCCCAAGGTATGAAAAATTATCTTCCCTTTTATTTCTTTATTTGTATCTTAATTTTACTTAGTCCCCGGATGGCACAGTTTAGTTATCCTTCTCCGTTTTCTTTTTTATTCTTGCATGACATAGTTGAGTTACCTTCTCCATTCTCTATCACATTTATTGGGAGTCTGTTCATGACGCCATGACGGGTAGAATTCTCCGGTAGCTATCTGCATGAAAGGTTTCTTACAGTATTATTATTACTATTATTATTATTATTATTATTATTATTATTATTATTATTATTATTATTATTATTATTATTATTATTATTATTATTATTATTATTATAACTAGATAAGATACAACCCTAGTTGAAAAAGTAGGATGCTATAAGTCCAAGGGCTCCAACAGGGAAAATAGCCCAGTAAGAAAAGGAAATAAGGAAATAAATAAACTACAAGAGAAGTAGCCTAAAAAACAATTAGAATGAAATGTTTTAAGAACAATAACATTAAAGTAATCTTGCAAATATAAACTTTAAAAACTTAAAAAAAGAAGGGAAATAAGATAGAATAGTGTGACCGAGTGTACCTTCAAGCAAGAGAACTCTACCCCAAGACAGTGAAAGACCATGGTATAGAAGCTATGGCACTACCCAAGACTAAAGAACAATTGTTTGATTTTTGTGTGTCCCTCTCGAAGAAGAGCTGCTTACCATAGCTAAGGAGTCTCTTCTACCCTTACCAAGAGGAAAGTAGCTACTGAACAATCACAGTGGAGTAGTTAACCCCCTTGAGCAAAGAAGACTTATTGTTTGGTAATTTCAGTGCTGTTAGATGTATGAGGACAAAAGAGAAAGTGGAAGGAATAGGCCAGACTATTCGGTGTAGGCCTATGTGTAGGCAAAATGAGCCGTATGGAGAGAGAGCCTTACCTTACCTTATTGCCCTATTCTATGTTTGGGTTCCCCCAGGTCCCTCAGTGTGAGGCACCTGGTATATCCACCAGAGAGTTTCTAATGCATCTTCCGGTGTATTTTGCATCTTCCAGTCTTGGATAGTCTGGGATGCATCTTAGGTATTTATCGAGCTTATTCTTAGATGAGCTGGCAGCGCATTAAATAGTCACTGCATTATCAATGCTGATGCGTAGTGGATTAATGTCCTGTGTGCCTTCCTTAGTTTTCCTGGTATAGTTTTGGGCACTATTAATCTACCTCGGCTTGCTCTTTCTGATATTTTTAGCTCCATGATGTTTTCAGTAATTCCTTCGATTTGCTTCCATGGTTGTATTATTATGTAGCGTTCTCTTCTCCATTCTAGACTGTATAGATTTAAAAATTGCAGTCTTTCCCAGTAGTCAATGTCCTTAACTTCTTCTATTCTAGCAGTATAGGACCTTTGTACACTCTCTATTTGTGCAATATCCTTTTGGTAGTGTAGGTACCATATCACATTGCAGTACTCAAGTGTGCTACGTACATAAGTTTTGTAAAGCATAATCATGTGTTCAGCTTTTCTTGTTTTAAAGTGTCTGAATATCATTCCCATTTTTGCTTTACATTTAGCCAACAGTGTTGCTATTTGTTCGTTGCATAACATAATCCTGTTTAACAATACACCAAGGTCTTTAATTGCTTCCTTGTTTGTGATTGTCTTGTTATTAGGTCCCCTGTATGCACATACCATTCCTTCTCTGTTTCCATAGTTTATCGATTCAAATTTACAGGAGTTAAATACCATCCTATTTATCTCCGCCCATTCATATATTTTGTTTAGATCTCTTTGTAGTGAGTTCCTATCTTCATCACAAGTAATTTCTCTACTTATTCTTGTGTCATCAGTGAAACTTCTCACTACAGAGTTTTTAACATTACAGTCTATGTCTGAGATCATAATAACAAACAGCAGTGCAGCTAATACCGTACCTTGTGGCACGCCAGATATTATCTGATTCCTCGTCATTTGCAACCACTATCTGTTTTCTGTTTTGCAGAAATTCTTTTACCCATTTTCCTATCTTTCCCACAATATTATACTTTCTCATTTTTTTCTCTAATATATTATGGTCTACCTTGTCAAAGGATTTTGCAAAATCTAGATAGATCACATCTGTGTCTTTTTCATTTATCATATTTTTGTATATGTTTTCATAGTGTGCGATCAGTTGGATTTGTGTACTTTTTCCGGGCACAAAACCGTGTTGACCTATATTAAACAAATTATTCTTAACCAAATGATTCATTATTTTCTTTTTTATTACCCCTTCATACACTTTCATGATATGTGATCTTAGACTAACAGGTCTATAATTGCTTGCCTCTAGTCTTGATCCACTTTTCAAAATAGGGGTTATATAAGCTAATTTATGTTTAACATATATCTCGCTCATATCTACACTTTGTCATAGCAGTATAGCAAGTGACTTCGCGATAGTGTGTGCAGTTTTTTTAACAAAATCGCTGGAACTCCATCTGGTCCGGCCACCGATCCATTTTTAATTTCGCTTATAGCCTGCACAATATCTGCTTCATTAATATCAATATCCGTTAGATATTCAACATTTTCTTCTCTCATTTCTGTTTCATTATTCTCATTCGTAATTCTTGGCGTGAACTCACTATTATATTTTTCTTCTAATATGTTGCATATTTCCTTTTTTTTTATTCGTTAACCGTCCTTCAATTCTTAGAGGGCCTATTTCTAATCTCCCTTTATTCATCTTTTTTGCATAGGAGTAAAGTACTTTGGTTTTTTTTTTTATATCTTGAAGTGTCCTATCCTCTAAGTTCCTTTTTTTATTTTCTTTCGATTGTATAATCTTTTGTTCTGCATTTTCTATCTTATTTTTTATTTCCATCATTTTCCATACATTTTTTTCTTTTGCAAGATTTTTCTTCCACTTTCTAATTTTCTGAAATAATATCCTTCTGTCTCTTGGTTTGCATGTCTGATGTTTATTTTTTTTTTTTCGGAACATATTTTTCAACAATTTTCTCTAGTATTTTGTACAATATTTCCGTGTTTACCTGTATATTATCACTTACGAATACATTTTTCCATTCTTTATTCAATTCTTCATTTATTTCTGACCATTTTATATTCTTACTATAAAAATTATATTTTCCATATCATTCCCATCGTTTTGTGCTTTGATTATCTCTGTGTTCACTTGCTTTGGAATGGTCTATTAATTCTAGGACATTGTGGTCTGAAATTCCCGTGTTATACACTATTATTTCTTTAACATAATTCACCTCATTCACAAATACTAAATCTAGGACATTGTCCTTTCTTGTTGGAATGTGGTTTATTTGTTGCATATTATGTTCTAATAGCATATCTTGAAGCTTTTCAAATTGCCTCTTATCTTCTGCGCTACTATTACTCTCTTTTCTATATGTATATATACAACCACTTTCTTCTATCCTCTCTTTCCATTCCACAAAAGGAAAGTTAAAATCTCCGGATAGGAGTATATCCCAGTCTTTATGGTTTCTACATATATCATCTATTTTTTCTATTAGTTTGTCAAACTCCTTAGTATTTGGGGGTCTGTAAACTACAATATTCACTAGTTTTTCATATTCAAATTCTACCGCAATCAATTCACATTCTGTGTTGCTGTATTTTCAACAGATTTTTCCTTGATTTATGTCTCTTGCATATATTGCGGTCCCCCCTTGATTCCTATTTGTTCTGTCTGATCTATATGCTTGGAAACCCTGGTCATCACTGCCAGTCTCTTGGGAATACCACGTTTTACTTATATTTAATATATCTTTTTTCTCAATTTGGGTTAGTTCTAAGAATTCTATTTTCCTTTTAGAGTTACTCGTGGCTGAACCTTGTGCATTCATCACTATTATGGTTTGTGGTTTCATCCCCATTATTTAATATTGGTGATAATATTGATTCTCTCATGCTTCCTTCCTGTTCTGATATGATGTTCTTTTCTTCATTCCCATTTTCTGTCATTAAAAAATCCAGCTTTTCTATTATATTTGCTCTTTTGCCTTCATATTTATTTTTGTGTGCATGCCTTCAATTATCCCCATATCTGCACCAACCCCTGGCATTATATATGCATTCTTTGTAGTTGGACTCTAATTGTGCATATTTGGGTTGAAAGGCATCATATCTTGGGGCCTTTTGTGCATAGCGTGGTATATATACTCAGCTTGTTTTTTTGTTTGATTTTGCTTTCATTTTTCTTTTCTGTTTGCTGAGTTTTCTGACGTTCATTCATGGTTGCAGGATGCATATATCGACAATTTTTGTTGAATTTGCATCCTTTTCCTTCTTTCAAGATTTTGCATATTTTTGGATGGAGATCTCTGCATTCATCTCCATATCCGTCTAAATATGCACATTTACCATATATTTCATAATTATGGCATATCTTTGGATGCTTGTAGTAGCATCTTTCACCAAATCTGCAATTCCCTCTTTTCAGTGAATTGCAGACTATATGTTTCTTATCTTTTTTTTCTTGTTCTTGCTCTTCCCTAAAAGTATGTACGTCCGGGTAGAGTCTCTTGGGTCTATTATTTGTTTCCTTCTGATAATTTATTTCTTCATAAGTATGTTGTTGGATGGCATCATATGTTGTATCAATGATTTCCTCTGCATCCTTACACTTATCCTGTTCATTTTTCTCTTCTTCTTCTTCTTCTTCTTCTTCTTCTTCTTCTTCTTCTTCTTCTTCTTCTTCTTCTTCTTCTTCTTCTTCTTCTTCTTCTTCAACTATTTGCAGATTCAGTCTTGACTTAATCATATTTTCTATCCAGACTAAGCATGTTGAGCAGAATACCTTTGTGTCTTTATTTTCTATTTTATGTTGCACTTCAGCACATGTAGGATGTGTTGGTACATGACATGCATTGCATTTCCTGTTAAGCTGTTGTGGATTAATAATGTAATACCACATCTTACATGTATTGCACCATTTTGGTATTCTTTTTCCCAATGCACCAATCAGCATATTCACCATATTGGACTTTTTATTGTTCTTTGATGAAATGTGTTGATTGATGTAAACTTTCTTTATAAGTCTCTTTATCACCTGGATCTTCTTTGGAATTTCTTCTATTATTTTGCTGATGTTTTCCACAGACTTGCTCAAGTTTGATGGATCATATTGTTTCAATATGTCAGCGAATATTTTTCCTTCACACTGGTTGGAGTTACTAGCGACCTCTGTTACCAAATGGTCTAGTTCTTGTTTCGCCAACTCATGGAATTTACTTTTGCTGATTGCAGCAATGTCCCTCCAACCTTTGCCTATGTTATAGAGTGCTATCTTGATCAGATTTTTAGTAATTCACAAGATAACTATCCTATGCCGACGTTTTATCCCACTTTTCTGACCTCAAACTAATCACCGACTATTCACGAAAACTTGTAGCTATATTGCACTCGATAGCTTTTTGTTATCCGCATTAAATCAGCTTATTTATCGGGCCACACAAGTGTACTCACTCACTGGCATAAAGAAACGAGAGAGAGAGAGAGAGAGAGAGAGAGAGAGAGAGAGAGAGAGAGAGAGAGAGATCCAACTTAGCACTGTCGGGCCAGACAAAGGACCTAATAAATCTCTAGCAGTAGTATCTCAATGAGTGGCTATAACCTTTAAGCACTGTATTTCAGGATAAATTATTTTTCTAGGTTTGGTGGCAAATTATGAATTATTATATATTTGTATTTTGTTTATATCTCTCAAACCAATATTCAAGTTTGCTTGTCTAGATAATTCATCACCTGCCATTTCTCATTCAGCAATTCAGTTATTGTAAAGTATATACAAGACAGTTAGGTTTATTCTTAGGTATATTCACATGAAGTTGCAAAATTACTCCTTGTATTCTGAATAGACACCCTACAAGATCTTGTCTTTTACAAAGAAAATAAATTCAGTATAGCACTTCAAAATCGGGTAGGGCTAAAAGGGCTCACTGCACTTTCCTTTTGTCCAGTAAGAGGTGAACGATCTCCCTTCTTCAAATTGGCCACTTATATGCTAGAACTCCGTAAGTGCAGGAGCTCAGGTCACACTCCCAGAAGATACTGCATAGCTCGTCCTCTGTGAATATCTTCCCCAGCCTCTATTTGGTGTGTCTAGAAGAGGAGGGAAGTAGCAAACGCCAAGCAGTACCAAGACTCCCTTTATCATTTTTTCGCGCATTAAATAGAGGAATCATAAGGACGGGCCTAAGGATCTTAAAAAGCACCTACTTTGGAGTACACCCGGCCATTAGGATCTGGAACATATGACTTAGTGATGTATTAATCCGTGGCTACAATCTCCAATAAATTTGATATCTGTTTAATTCAAGATAACTGTCGGGTTTAGAACATTCAGGCGTGCGTGAGGAGTTTGTTGTTGTTGTAAATTTGAGTGTTGTTTTCTTTTTATTTTATAACTTTCACGACTTTAGACACATTTCCATAGGTTTTCAGCCACCACAAGTTTTATTAAACCACTTAATTTAAGTAGACCTTTTGTCTAAGACCCCTGTTAGATCTTATGAAATTGACTAACCAGTTTTCCCTCGGCATTATTAATATTATTTGTCCATTCTCTTTGTGTTTTACGGTTTATTTTAGTAACCCTTTGTTTCATTGTTAAATTTTGTCTCACCTGTTAAGGTGACTGTATAAAGATAACAACTTTCGTAAAAAAAATGCATATTAGGTTCAGGTAATCTAATTTTGATTTAGCCCAATTATGTCCTTTTTTACCTTTTATTGATTTACTATTTTATTAGGGCCTTAAATATATTTACCACGCTATTATGTTTATCTAAAGGTTATTTAAGTATTCATTCGGATCCCTCCCTCAACGGTATTTAAGATTATTACATTTCTCCATCTAAACTATTTAAAGGATGAAAATTAAAAAATCAGTTAGTACGTATGGTTGGTTAAAATGTACATCAAGGTGAGCTCTTCTTGAAGTTGTTGAATTGAACAATAGTCTTACTAAATTTAGATCAGTAGATAGATTTTAGAATAAATTTAAAACCCCTTATACACTACTATAATGCTGTATTTCCCGTTCTTTGCGGTGTTGTCCATAAATAAATTAATTTGTCCAACTCTCTCAGATGGGGTGTACTACAGTGTTCCGGAGCCAGAGTAACACCTGAACATTAAGGTGGTACTAGTACTGACAAATCTAGTATATATCTGGACATAAAGTCCTTGTATAAAGTTTATTGAACTACAACATCCGATGCACTTTTCCTGATGGCATGGAGAGTGATAGCACTCCAGTCCCCCAGTGAGAATTTTAGATGTCTGTTGTAGGGATGTTCTCCTGGAAAACTAAATTTCTCACACATGTTAATGATATTTTCCTCATACAACTTGGACACGTAAATTTGATAATACACTCGTGGATAGCTTGCTGCACAGAAAAAAAAAAAAAACATCTATTGCAATGCCTTAATTGATTCAATCTTGCCATTCAACTGGCTGAGTATAGAAATGGCGAAATTTGATTCTGGTGTAGTCACTATGGCCACAGAAAATACATTTGCCACGAATAGTGCTATCACTAGGAGGAGATCTGAGAGGCTCATAAATAGAGTTCCTATATAAACAAGAGTAACATCATACAAGTTACCATACAGTGGGTTAATGGTAGCCTTTTTGTTTCCGGGTAGCAGGCTACCAGCCAACCAGTCTCTCAGTGTCTAGTGGCCGCCGAGACGGATTATTATGTCCACACTCTTTCTTTCGATTTTACATATAATCAATGACGTGACTAGTACGCAATGCCATGGAGTTCTGCAAATGAGTGTGCCAATGGACCCGAGAAAGCATATAAAATCATTAGATTTCCAAGTAATCCTGCATCTCTTTCAATTTTATAAGGAGTACTTTCCTTCAGATCATTTTAGTCTCTCTCTCTCTCTCTCTCTCTCTCTCTCTCTCTCTCTCTCTCTCTCTCTCTCTCTCTCTCTCTCTCTCTCTCTCTCTCTCTCTCTCTCTCTTAAGCTTTCTATTCCTGAGTGCACCTCTTTCTATAATACTTTCCTTTTTATCATAAATACTTTCCCAGCATTTAAAACAAATGGAAACCAAATATCCCATCCTTTTTCATACTATATCATAATCTATATCACACGTCCATTAGTATATCTTATCTTCACTACTATATCACATTATATCAACACATCATATTGCAATACTATCCACAAGTTCCACAACTATATCTTACTTTCGCTACATATATTACGTAATATATCATATCAGAATTTTATCACATTTTCAATAACTTATACCAATACAATTCATTAATATCTTACTTTCAATACCTACATCACGCTCAAATGTATCAATATTAATTACCCTCAATACTACATCACAGGTATACTATCAGTTGTATTCATTAATTATCATAATAATATTTATCTACCATAATGTTATATGTATCATATACTGATATTGTCGTTAAGAAATATGGATTTGCACTGGAGATATTAGAAATTAATATATGTAAATATATCAGTAAAGAAATAAAGATTAGTAGAAAATTATATAGAAACTAATTATATATATATATATATATATATATATATATATATATATATATATATATATTTATATATATATATATATATATATATATATATATATATATATATATATAGACATATATATATATATATATTTATATATAAATATATATATATACGTATATATAAATATATATAATTAGATAGTACATATATATATATATATATATATATATATATATATATATATATATATATATATATATATATACAGTATATATATACATACAGTGGAACCTCTACATACGAATTTAATCCGTTCCAGAACCAACTTCGGATGTAGAAACGAATTTTCCCATAAGAATACATTGAAATAGGATTAATCCGTGGTTGGGCCCAAAAACCTATGATAACTTCTTAATAAACTACTACACATAACTTTCCCATGAGAATAATGAACACTAAATTAGATAATAGACATGTAAATAAGAAGAATAGACATGTAAATAAGAAGAATTAGCAAAAAATGATAAATAAGAAACGGGTTTTTAGCGTCACTTTACCTTAGAAACTCCAGCGCAGGTGTTGTTCGTCTTCGCTACGCAGAGAGGAGAGAGGAGACGGACGGACGGCGAGGAGGTAGAGAGGTTAACTACGATAAACGTAACACTACCGTAACTTATTCTAACTTACACTAAGTGAACTTTAACATAACTTAGCTTATTTTTTTTTTTATTTTTATATTTTATATTTTTTTTTACATTTTCTTTTTTTTCTTTTTGATGATTACGTAATTTTAATCACTATCACTTACATTTAAAATTGACTGAATTTCTTTTGCTTCACTCTTTTCCGTTTTCTGTGTTTCACTTTCTTCCTCTTCACTCTTTGCCGTTTTCTTCGGTTCACTTACATCCTCTTCATCGCGAGTTCGCTTCGTAGTTTTTTTAAAGAAAGCATCGATAGATAATTGCTTCGTACGGCTTTTCAGAATGTTTCGAAAGTGCGTTAGGCAAACATCATCGAATTGAGAAACTACACGACAAACCTGCAATTTCTTTGGATGGTATTTGTCGATGAAGTCGACCACGTCTTGATATTTTCCTAACACCTCTTTTATTTGCGCTGAACCTAACACATGTTCTACCTCCTCGCTCTCTTCCTCGTCATCACTCATGTGCTCCGACATAGCATGGAGTTCCTTGAGCTCATCCGTCGTCAGTTCGTCGTGATGTTCGGCGACGAGTTCCGTAACGTCATCTGCGTTGACCTCCAGACCCATGGACTTGCCAAGGGAGACTATTTCCTCTACGGCTTCCGCTGCACCGACCACGGGATCAGGTTCGGGGTCAAAACCCTCGAAATCTCGGGGAGAAACTGCATCAGGCCACAGCTTCTTCCATGCAGAATTGAGGGTCCGTCGAGTTAATCCCACCCAAGCCTGATCAATGATCTTTAAGCAGTGCACGATATTGAAGTGGCCCCTCCAAAATTCACGCAAAGTTAAGTTGGTGCTTTGCGTGACATTAAAGCACTGCTTGAATAAGTGCTTGGTGTACAGCTTCTTAAAATTAGAGATGACTTGCTGGTCCATGGGCTGGAGGATAGAGGTGGTATTTGGTGGAAGATACAGCACCTTTATGAACTTGAATTCTTCGAAGATATCATCTTCAAGTCCGGGGGGGGGGGGGGGTGAGCGGGTGCATTGTCAAGGCATAGCAGGCACTTTAAAGGCAATTTCTGCTCATGAAGATACTTCTTCACAGAAGGACCGAAAACTTGGTTTACCCATTGCACAAAGAATTGCCTAGTAACCCAGGCCTTCGAGTTGGATCGCCAGAAAACATGAAGCTGATCCTTATCAACGTTGTGTGCTTTAAAGGCCCTAGGGTTCTCCGAATGGTAAACAAGCAAGGGCTTGACTTTAAAGTCCCCGCTAGCGTTGGCACATAGAGCAAGAGTCAACCGATCCTTCATTGGCTTATGCCCAGGCAATTTCTTCTCTTCAGCAGTGATGTGGGTTCGACTCGGCATCTTCTTCCAAAACAGCCCGGTTTCATCACAATTGAACACCTGCTGCTCTACGTAGCCTTCTTCCTTTACGATATTTTCGAATTTCTTAACAAAGTCAGTTGCAGCCTTTGTGTCCGCACTAGCAGCCTCTCCGTGGCGAACAACTGAATGAATCCCGGACCGTTTCTTAAATTTCTCGAACCAGCCACGAGATGCCTTGAAATCATCTGAGGAAGGCTCGGTTGAACTCTCCCCAGCATCACCCACAGAGCTCTCCTCCTTCAAGTCCGTAAAGATGGCGTGCGCCTTCTCGCAGATAACGGTTTCGGTGATGGTGTCGCCAACGATCTCTCTATCCTTAATCCACACTAGTAGAAGTCGTTCCATCTCTTCTATGATAGGGGTACGGCGTTTGGAAATTATAGTGATCCCCTTAGAAGGTTTCACTGCTTTAATAGCTTCCTTCTGTTTAAGGATTGTCGAGATCGTCGACATATTACGGCCATACTGTTTAGCAAGTTCACTCACGCGGATCCCACGCTCATGTTTTTCAATAATTTCCTGCTTAATTTCTATAGAAAGCATTTCCTTCTTCCTTTTCTCACCACTACCACTACCACTGGCAAAACTAAGCCTTTTTGGACCCATGATTTACGTAAATTATCGTTAATGGATGCACGTAAAAAATCACGATTAATTCACAGTTAATATCAGAACGCAAAGAGCACAACCGCAAGAAGCCGACGAGAACAGAGGACTGACCCAAGCCGCGCTAATTGAGCGTCCCTCCGAGGTCGATGTGCTGCCTTCTATCGGCGGAAATAAAAAACACTTCAGGCGCTATGAGCACCGACTACGCGTACGAGTATTGTTTACTTCGGGTGTCGAAAAAAACATTCGGGTGTAGAGTCGGAACGTGTTCGAATTGTACTTCGCGTGTCGAAAATTTCGGATACAACCGGTACGACGAAAATTGCTACTTCGTGTGTCGAAATAAAATTCGGGTGTAGAGTCAAAAATTTGCTCGAATTTTACTTCGGATGTTGGAAAATTCGGATGTAGATACGATCGGATGTAGAGGTTCCACTGTATATATATATGTGTGTGTGTGTATGTATTTGTGTGTATGTATGTATGTGTGTGCGTGTGTGTGTGGAGAAATTGTGTTTTTTATTTGATTGTTGAGTGGGAACTTGTTGTTCCGGGAAAGTCTCCCTACATCGGTTTTACAAAGATCAACAGGGGAGGAAAAGGAGCGCTATCACTCATGGCACAAACACCCTACTAATAACTTTGGTGACGCAATTCACATACCTTCACTCTAAATGCAAAAAAAAAAAAAAAAAAAGAAAAAAAAAATTTATTCTGTCCAGAGGCCTGAAAACTACACATGTGAAATAAAAGTAATTTGATGGCCTACTTTAGCTTTATCAGGTCTACGGTCATCTACACTCTTAGGCTCTGCTTCGGCTCCGTACCAGGGACCCCAGTGAGATGCTGGGCAGGAATTTAACGTTAAGTAATTATTAAGACAGTAGTAATGGATGGGAGTAGTGATGTATTGTAAAGTAAAAGTTAAAGATATGGATCTTTACCTTCGAAGGATATAGATTGAACAAGAAGTCACTCGTTAATACACTATTACCCTTAAAGTATTTAGACTTACATAGTCCTTCCAATATGTCGGGTATATTGTCCCAAGATTATATATTCATAAAAGACATAATCAAAGAAATGAAGGAGTAAAAATACGTAGAGGTGTAATCAACCTAATCTTGCTTTATTACACAAATTTACACTAAAGAAACGGACATCTTACCAAACATAAAATGTAACAAAAAGAAATGCAAATTAATAAACAATATGGTTGATTAGACTTGTGGTCTTCTGCAATGGTTAATAGATGAAATTGGGTCGAATACGTGGTCCATGTGACCCAGAGACTGTGCTAATCTCGAAAGCAAAAATATGTAAAAACTGTACACACAATCCGAAATAGCTAACAGCCAGTTAAACCTAAATTAAGTAAAAATTAATCTAAGCTAAAAATGGGGGAATACGTATTTGTACCTGCACTCCTTGGAAGACAGTCCTTGTCCTCAAATAGTTGTTGACCGAATAGTTGCAGTTTGCAATTTGCACCCTTGACTGGCCCACCCCTGGAATCCTCGCTTGTGATAGATAGGGACTCCCAGGCTCGTGTCCTTCCGTATCTTCAGCCGCAGGTCCTGGTGTGAGTCGAGTTTTGGGAAGGGGGAGGGGGTAGAGCCAAAGGTGCACAGATTCACTGACCAGGTTGGTCTGCCGGTCATAACAATAGCTTCCGAATGATTGGGGGGGACGCTAGGGTCGTGAGGGTTCACCTGGCTTCACCTTTCCAAAGCAAGTGAGGGTCATGATGTGTGAGTAACCCAGTGGAGGTGCCATATCGGGACTTTAGGATAGGGCAATATATTGTCGTTGTGGAGAATATTTTTTAAATTAAATGTCTGAGTGGGAACTTCGTTAGTCCAGGAAAGTCTCCCTACGTCAGTTACTCAAAGATCAACATGGGAGGATAAGGAACACTTACACTCAGGGCACAAACACCCTGCTAATAACTTTACTGACGTAGTTTACTAACCCTCACTCTTAATTTCAAAATAGGAAATTGTACTCTGTCCAGAGGCCGGAGAACTCCACACGTGAAATAAAAGTAATTTAATGGCCTACTCTAGCTTTGTCAGGTCTATAGTCATCTACACTCTCAGGCTCTGTTTTGACTCTGTCCCAGGGACCTAAGTGAGATGCTGGACAGGAATATTACATTAAGTAATTATTGAGACAAACCAAAAAATTAGAGCAGTGATGTAAAGATTAAAAGTCTAAAGATATGGATCTTTACCTTCGAAGCAGATATTCAATTATAAGTTGCTCGCTTACACACCCTTTTTCAAGTTACTTACTCCTTTTAAAATATCAGGTATATTGTCCCAAAATTAAATACTGTATTCATAATAGTCACATTAAAATAAATGGAGGAGTAAAAATACGACAAGGTTTAATTAACCTAATCTTGATTTATTTTACAAATTTACACTAGAAGAAACGGACATCTTAACAGCACAAAAATGGTATAAAAAAAGTAATAGAAATTAATGAAAAATGTGATTGATTAGACTCGTGGTCTTCTGCAATAATTAATAAGAGAAATTGGGTTGGAGAAGTGGCCCATGTGACCCAGAGACTATGCTAGTCTCAAAACAAGAATGAAATGAAAAACGGTACACACAACCCGAAATACGCAATATTCAGTTAACCTAATCAGGTTAAGATTAGTCTAAGCTAAAAAAAATGAAGGAAAACTAAATTGCCACAATATAGTACCTGCATTCCTTGGAATACAGTCTTTATCCTCAAATGGCTGCTGACCGGATCATTGCAGTTTGCACTCTTGACTGGCTCACCCCAAGAATCCTCACTTTTGGCAGATATGGTTTAACAGGCTCTTGTTGTTCCTTCTCTCCAGCCGGTAGGATTCCTGTGTGAGGCTAGTTTTGGGAAGGGGGTGGATGAGCCAGAGGTGCACGGATCTACTGATAGGCAGGTCAGTCGCTCACTACAGCTTCCGAACGAATGGGCTGAGGTTGAGGTCGAGAGGGCTCACCTGGCTTCGCCTTTCAAGACAAGCGACGGTCACGATGTGCAGGGTAACCCAATGGAGGTACCACCTCGGGACTTTAGGACAGGGCAATATATTGTTGCAAGGAGTGCATAGGAGGCAGGAGTTTTGTACAAAATACTCAGAGAAATCTTGCTGCTCTAAGGGAGTTTATTTATACAATAATCCTACCTATTCTGTCTTGCTAAAATTTAAGAGTTAATGATCAGTTAGCAATGGGCTGGTGTGATGGGCATACATCTTAAAATTAACAAACCTTAATTGGTATTGAGAAATAAAAGATGCATTAAAGTTAGCTGCATTATGAATTATATTTAAATCCAGTTTAATATTTTATCTCGACCCAAGTAGTTTAAGGAAAGAACCAACATACGCCGAGGTAAGGGCCCGGCCAGACCAAGCGCGGCTAGCGGCGAGGTTAGCGGCAAGAGGTTCCCACGGAAAATTGAAACCTTAAGTATCTTATGTAGGGGGCCAGATAGGAGGCGCGGGAAGCCTCAAGCCGCTGCAGTTGCCGCCAGACTATGTTTCATGTTTTAAAAAATCGTGGCGGCTCGAGCGTCTTCACCCAAGATTATGCCATTTTTCATCAGTTCCTATAGGGGTACGCGTTCAATTGTTCGTTTCCAGCCATTACTAATCAACAATTTATTGGGAGGTGTTTCGGAGAGCAAAAACAAATTAAATAAATGGAAGTTATCGCAATTAACTGCAAATGGATGGTAATAAAATAGTGGGTAGGCCTACGCCTTTTTGTGCTTTGCAACCTATTTAATCACCATTCAGTTTTATATATATATATATATATATATATATATATATATATATAGAGAGAGAGAGAGAGAGAGAGAGAGAGAGAGAGAGAGAGAGAGAGAGAGAGAGAGAGAGAGAGAGAGAGAGAGAGAGAGAGAGAGAGAGAGAATTTCAAATGTGAAAAGAATCGTAGTACATTTAAACAATATATCTTATGCAAATGCTAGTTAATTCTTGAATGAAAGGGACAATGATTTTTCGTGAACTTTATCATATTTGAAGCAATTATAATACCTGGTAAGAGAGAGATTGAGGTTGTCTATAGTTCGACGTTTGTTTTTTTGAGCCTGAATCCAGGAAGGATGTTGCCATCAAAAAATCAAAAGACTTGTGAAATATGCAGATATTCATTAAATCCGTCGCTGTACAAACGAGACTGGCAACATTAATTTCAAAATTAACTTATTTTCCCTTCTCTGTTTATTAGAATCGTGAATCCAGACTCTTGTGTAATTTATAGTTCAGATTAAAATAACGATTTTCAATCGGAAGTAATTTCCTACTCAAACACCATCGTCATGTTTACGAGGAAGGCTATCAGCTGGGAGTGAAGTGTGGCAGTTCCGGTGTGGCCACCCAACATTTTGTTGCTGGTTTGCCGCCGAGTTATGCCGCTAACCTCGCCGCTCATCAAGCTTGGTCTTTGCTGTGCGTATCTATGCTGTGACGTCATGAGCATGGCGTACGCTATTGTCAACAAGTTTAGTTAATTTAAAATAGTTTTCCCAATGTTTTGATAAAGAAAACTTAATGTAGGAGAGATCGTTTAAGGGGTAGCTACAGTATTATTAGGAGAGAGCCAAAAATACAAAATGAAGAAGAGTAGTGAAGAAAATTCATCACAGTCGTAAGGATTGCATAGGAGGTAGAATTTTGCACAAAACAGAGAAATCTTGGTGCTCTAAGGGAGTTTACAATACAATAAATCTACCTATTGTGGCTTGCTAAAAATTATAAGTTAATGATCAGTTTGCAATGGGCATACATCTTAAAACTAACGAACCTTAATTGGTACTGAGAATTAAAAGCTGAATTCAAGTCAGCAGTATTAAAATTATATTCAAAGCCAGTTTAATATTCTATCTCGAGACACGCCGGCTAAGGCTTTTGCTGTGCGTATCTACGCTGCGACGTCACGAGCATGGCATACGCTATTGTCAAAAAGTTTAGTTGATTTGAAATAGCTTTCCCGATGTTTCGGTAATGAAAATATAATGTAGGAGAGAACGTTTAAGGGGCAACTACAGTATTGGGAGAGTCTAGAGGCAAAAGGAAAAAGGAGAGTGAAGAAAAAGTCTTCAATTATAATTCTACCACTGTGTACAGCAACTGCAAATTTTGCAATATACATGATCCAACTTGACATAATCCTCGCTAGATCTATCAGGAAGGCCTCAGTGAATGGAGACTTCCTACGTTTAGAGAGGCTATGGTGAGAGAAAAGGGTTGGAGTTTCGTTCCACCTTAGTTTTCGTTTTTAATTAACCCTTTTATTATCAAACTGTTTCTGCGATGCCAAAAATTATTATTGGAAACCAATAATACGATAAAAAAAAAATGTCATACTAGACCCCTAATATGTTATCAAGATACTTGAGACGATTGGCAAAGAAACAAGAAAGATACAGCCATGTCCTCACAATTTTGTAGTAGGCCTAATTTTGCTTCCAATAGCATATGGAATGGAAAGAATTATGCACTGTAGAAGCTAAGCTATAATCACAGGAAGAGTGATGGTAATAAATGGAGTATGCAGATGCAGAAAGCACAAACATAAACAGGAATTCATGTTTAATAAACGCAGAATCATATATGAATAACCATACATGACATATTATGCACACATTAAATAGAAGATGTGAAACATTTGGCAATTTGATCGAGCACAAATTCATTTTCCAACTTTTGCGTTTCTCTCATCTTTCAATTTATTCTCTCTTGAGCTCTTCAACTTGAAGGGTAATTGCAGGTCTTTTAAAACCTGGATTAATCATTCTACAATAACACATAAGTTTTAATTTGTAGAAATATTAATTCTCTTACTTAAATAGTCTTATTTGCATTATTATACTTTATTCGATATATATATATATATATATATATATATATATATATATATATATATATATATATAATATATATATATATATATATATATATATATATATATATATATATATATATATATATATATATATATACACTGGGTGATATGTGGTGAAGCCGTATGGCAAAATGAAAAATATTTGTAAAAAAAAAAAAAAAAATTGCACCAATTGAAACCAGACTGGCACCAAATGAAAGCATCACGATTTGGCTAACTACTGCCCAAGTGAAAAAGCCCAGCTTTATGTGTAGTTAGAGATATGTGAGCATATATTAACTATTCCAAATTGTCCGCCTTCCCCCCTATGTTGGGTCAAGCCGGACAGGGTAAGGGGTGAAAGCAGACAGAGGTAATGACGCCCATTTTTTAGACATATGTATTTCAGTTAACAACTAGTTTTGAGCCTGTAAAGATAAATTGTCAAGAATTATAGTTTTATTCAATAAATGATTTGTACAAAAAATACATATTTGCAAAAATAAAAAAATATATCCTTTTCATTTTTTTATCATATTATTTACTTGAAAATAAACTATTAAAGCCTTGGAAACTTAAGTCATAACATCAATGACTATTATTTGCCTTATTTGCCTACAATTTACAAAATATTAATAGGAAATTAGCCTGCATTTCAATTATATAAAAATGGAAAAATAAAAACAAATTTACGGATAAAAATGGAAAAATAAAAATGAATTTATGGATTAAATGGATTATAGAAGTTTAACACACAATAACATGAAACTATAGCTAATCTAAAACTGCACCCAGTCTTGGCCCGGTAGTAGAAGGCCTTCTCCAAATAGGTGCGGTCAATCTGGAGGAGTCCCTTAGCAACATAATTTCGAGGCATCTCGCTGAAGTAGGGTCGAAAAATCTAGAAGAAAAAGATGCTATTAGAACTTGTAAAATAAGTAGGAAAACAATTATTGATAATATTTCTTGACACAACTTTTGGGGTGAGTCCGAACGCTCCCCCCTCCAATCCATATAACCTCACCTCAAAATGGAAATTTTTAAAATGTTCACTGACATTATAAAACTTATCTTAAGCACTTTTATTTTTAACACGATATAAATAATACAATAAACTAGGTGTGGCATAGATATTAGCTCAGAAACCACACTAGTTCTATCACAAAATACACATGAAAACGTCACCATAAAAAACGCATTTTGGTATGGATTTTTATCTTGATATCACTTCAAAACTTATATTGAGCATCAATAAACATATATACATGCTCCTGGAGACATCAGACACCGTTAAATATTTTCTTACGAAATTTCCAAAATTTTGCTGGTCGGGCTCACCCCAGTCGACTTCCCCCCCAATGGCCCTATTTTACAAAAGTCCAAACATCCCGCCAACTTCAAAGGTAATCACTTTTATTTCTCTCGTACATTACGCAAATAGGCCTTATTTCACTATATAACTGTTTTCAGAATGATCACGCTATATTAGAATGCAGAAAATTACGAAAAAACATTGCAAAAATCTATTTTCTTACCTGAAAACTATAGTTGCGATAAGGCGACTCCAGAAAATGGCAGCCATGTAAACATTGCTTAGCACATTCTACCCTAGGGGTGACGTCCCGAAATAACTTTTAGTGTTGGTTCTATCGACAATGTCCGGGTTCTACCCGTGGCCGCCTTCACCCTAACCCACCCCTATAAATATAATATATATATATATATATATATATATATATATATATATATATATATATATATATATAGACACACACACACACACACACACATATATATATATATATATATATATATATATATATATATATATATATATATATACATATATATATATATATATATATATATATATATATATATGTATGTATATATATATATATATATATATATATATATATATATATATATATATATATATACTAAGTTCCCGTGGTCTGGGAACTAAAATACAATATTATATATATATTACGGCTGGCAAGCTACACAACCTCTCGAGTTCCAAACTCACCTGTTTGTTTTTACATTAATGTGGTATATTTGAAAATATTATTACCCGAGCTCTGAGACAATTATATAACTCTCAGACAGCAATATATAAGGACACTGAAGATCCAAAGGTCTCCTAAGTACACTCAAAATAAAACTGGGTAATTATTATCAAGAACTATTCTAACAACCTCTTACTTAGATTCTTTAACAGGGGAAACGAGTGAGGACTGAAATAAACACTGATGATTGAAATAATACACTCTTTACAAAAATGAATATACTCTATAAAAATTACAACACTGAAAGAATTTACATGAAAAATAAATCACTCGGAATACTAAGTTTGAACAGAACATAGAATAAGACAAAAGAAGTAAATACTTATGAAAATTATACAATCACTTGTTTCACTTGAAATTGAATTTTACACCAACATTTAATCTTGATACTTAATGATAATAGTTAACCTTTAACACTCTAATGATTAAACTCTTAAAGAAATAACACAAAGTAATTGATAAACTTACAAATTTCAGCTCACACGAAGTAAACCAGATAGCGATACAAATATACTTCACGTTTTTACATAAATCTCCCTGTCTCAGTTACAAAGATTACACAATACCATCACTCACCACAACACAATAGATTTAGAATTTATGGCACAGTTGCAGCAACGTTTTAACACACTACACACAATATACGTTGGGCATAAAATCCCTTTGGAGAGGTGTCATGGGTAGATAGAATAATATAGAAAAGAATGTTAAAACATGTGAATTTTCTACTCTTGAGAAACAGAGAGAGAGAGGAGGTCCCACTAGTGTTTACTGGAAACTGTCACCGGGCCTGATGGAGTTCAAGAAATTTATTAGAGTTGCCTAGGTCGGCAGTCTTTGTCTGTAGCAAACCAAGGAGCCAACGTTATGAAAGGACCCATAGGACAAGAAGAGCAGTGTTGTCGCCGAATAATATACATTAACGAAAAAGGTAAACACATGCCTCGCTTCAGTTATAGCACGATATAGATCTTGATGACACCAGCACAGCTTTCGCGAAGATGCTATCATAGAGGCGTGGTTTTAAGGAAGACCAATAAGAAAGAAGAAAGGAGAAAATTTCCTTATATGGAATTGTCCATAGTTAACCCCTCCCATACAGGGATATATAAACTTCAACGAGAACGAGAGAAGGGGAGTACGAAAGACAGAACAAGAGTACGGACGAAAGAACGAGAGAGAGAGAGAGAGAGAGAGAGAGAGAGAGAGAGAGAGAGAGAGAGAGAGAGAGAGAGAGAGAGAGAGAGAGAGAGACAGAGAGAGAGAGAGAGAGAGAGAGAGAGAGAGGAGAACAAGCACAGGGAAGGAGAGAAGACGTAAGGACCAGAATGCAGACGTAACCAGCCTTGTCCGAGATGTCAGAAGGAGTTGACCCCTGCCCTCATTACCGATCACAAAACGCCTGGACCTGAAATATCTACGTTCCTATCAACCGTCGAGAGCTGCTGTGAAGAGTAGTATTTTTTTTTTATTATTATTTTCTACTATCTTGACTGTTCCCCTATTTGCTGGAGTGTAGTTTAATCAAATGATTTTCTTCGTTTAGTTCAGTGCTTCCTAAGTACTCAATCAAGAAACATTTACCTTTGACTAGTTGTAAATAAAATTATGTTTTCTTTTGTGAGCTTTCTTTCTATATTTTCTATTGTTTGATTGCTTATTGTAGTCGAAAAGTCCCCATTTCATTAATCAATTCAAATGAACCTGGTTCGATCCCCACGGGGATCGTAACAGTTGGCGACCTTTGCCAGAATTTTCGACTACATAACCAATTGAAACAGGGAGAATATAGAAAGAAGCAGAATGAGTGCTATTATGAGAGATTTGATAGATTCAGGTAAACTTCTTGGTCTAGATGGCGATGATCTCCGTGATTATGTTATTAAGAGAGAACAGGAAGTGTTAGAGAGAGATGAAAGAGCAGCTGAAAGAGAAGAAAATGAAAGAAAGCGAGAAGAAAATGAAAGACAGCGTAAGCATGAGTTAGAAATGGCTCGTTTAAGACAAACTTTTCATAACAGACGGTCAGGTAGCAGATCAGGGAGTAATTCATCTTTAAATAGTGACACTGATAGTTTAGATATGAGTGCAGTGCTTAAAATTATACCGTAATTTGATGAGGAAGATGTTACGAAATATTTTATGTCTTTTGAAAAGTTAATGAACAGAGTAGGTTCTCCTAAAAAACAGTGGACTTTGTATTTACAATCAGTTTTAAGTAGTAAAGCACATTCTGTGTATAGTTGTTTGTCTGAGGATGAAAGTGAAGATTATGATATTGTGAAAGAAACCGTACTTAGTGCATACAGATTGGTACCAGAGGTGTACCGTAAGAAGTTTAGAAGTTTGAAGAGAGATGATACTAGTACTTATGTAGAGTACGGAAAGAAGTTAGAAAGATCGTTTTGTGACTGGTTGACTTCCACTGAAGTCGATAATTTTGAAGATCTCAAGAACTTAGTTTTGTTAGAAAGTTTCAAAGATAACATATCCCCAGACATCAAATTATATATAGAAGATAGGCGTGAAACATCTTTTGCCGGTGCTACGAGATTAGCAGATGAGTACAGTCTCACACATGGTTTAAGTGGCAGTAAAAATAAAAACGATCTTTTGTCAAGTAAGGCACAACATAGTAAAGGTAGTTCTAACAATAACGATAATAGGAACAGGGATTATTATCATTATTATTGTTACACATGTGGGAAGGAAGGTCATATTTCTCGGTACTGTAGGAGCCAATGGGCAGTCAGTAATTCAGAGGTCACTTGTTACAATTGTAATAAGAAAGGGCATATAGCTAGGAATTGCACAGTAGAAAGTACGAATGTAAAGAAGCCTGTGTCACTAGTTAATAATCTTTCTTCAGGAAGGAATAGTCTCTTGAAAGAAACTAGGAAACATTATGGTGAATTTTTGTCTGAAGGTTTAATTTCTTCTCTTAAAGGAGGGGATTCAAGGGAAGTAGTTTTGCTTAGGGATACGGGAGCGGCCGTATCACTCGTTAGGAGAGAGAGTGTACCAAGGAATGTAATAATCATCATGAAAGAAAAAGTTATGCTAGGTGGGTTTCCGAACACTTGTGTAGTTTGTCCTTTGTTAAAGATGAAATTGGAAAGTCAGTTAGTAACAGGAGATGTAAAACTAGCAGTCGTGGATACTTTGCCCGTAGACGGCGTTGACATTATTGTTGGTAACGATTTAACTACCTCCAAGTGTGTAAATCCTATTTTAAGTGAAGTTCAAGTGCCTGAAATGATAGTAACCAGGTCAGGATTAGATACAGATATTGACTACGGTCATAGGTTGTTCGAGGATTCGAACGTAGGTAATAGAGGCAGTGATGATGAGCTTAGCATGAGTGTAGCTGAGGAAACTGACTATATAAGTGTTGATGATGTGAGCAGAGATGATGATGTAGCTGTCGAAAGAAGTGATGTACAGATAGACAATGAAATAAGCCCAAGTAATAGCAGCTGTAGTGTTTCAGAAACTAGCATATTGAATAAGGATGAACTAGTTAAGATGCAGAGGGAAGATGAAACACTAACTAGAATTTTTGAATGTGAATTGGATGATGAACCTGAAAATGTTTGCAAGGGAACATTTAGTTTAAAAGACGAACTTTTGTGTCGCTAGGTTCGTCCTAAGACACGTAGCAAAGAGGAGGTCATAGAGCAATTAGTAACTCCTAGGAAACTTCGTGAATCAATTTTGAAATTAGCACATGATGAACAAGGACATTTAGGAGTAAATAAAACATTCAAGTGTATAAGTAAAACGTACTTTTGGCCTAAAATGAAAAGTGATGTAAAGAGATATGTTTTAAGTTGTCACGAATGTCAAATGGCTGGCAAACCTAATCAAGTAATTCCCAGGGCTCCATTATGTAATATTCCATCGGTAGGAGAACCTTTTGAAAATGTCGTAATTGATATCGTAGGCCCTTTGCCCAGGAGTAAGGGAGGGAATATCTATCTATTAAAAATCATTGATAGACTAACACGATATCCAGAAGCAATCCCAGTAAGAAATTGCAATGCAAAAACTGTAGTTAAACGCTTGCTGAACTATTTCTCTAAATTTGGATTTCCTTGCGTTATACAGAGTGATAATGGTAGCAATTTTGTATCAAAGTATTTCAGAGATAAAATAAAAGAGTTAGGGATTAAACTTGTAACTTCCACCCCGTACCACCCTGAATCACAAGGAATTGTTGAACGTTTTCATCAAACGTTGAAAAGTTGCTTAAAGAAGTTGTGTAATAATTTCGAACATGATTGGGAAGAAAAGTTACCTTTTGTCGTGTTGGATTTACGATTAACACCTAATGACACCACGGGATTTAGTCCTTTTGATTTGTTGTTCGGTCACACCGCTAAAGGACCTTTAGAAATTTTAAAGTGTAAGTTAATGCAAGAAGAAGGTAGAAAGGATTACATACAAAATATCGAAGATCACAAAGAGGATTTAAAGAAAGCCTGGCAGATGTCTAAAGAAAATGAGAGCAACCGTCAAGGGGAAACTAAAAGAAAGTACGATCTTAAAGCTAAAGACAGAATTTTCCACGTGGGTGATAAAGTCTTAGTATTAGTCCAGAAAGAAGGTCCCTCATTATCTTATAAGTTCGAAGGTCCATTTCCTATCATAGAAAAAAGGGGAAATTTGAATTACTTAATTGATATGGGGAGGCGTAGAGCTAAGTGGTTGCACATCAACTTGCTAAAGAAATATAATGAACGTCCAATGCCAGTTGTAACCGTGTCGCAGAGATAGATTACTTTTGAGAAGAACTCTGATGTTCTTAATAATTTCACGTTGTTTAATTCAAGCTTAGAGGAAGAAAAAACAAGGGAATTATTCAATGTGTTTTCAAATTATCCAGAAACTGTTAGTGATAAATTGGGTTTGACTAATCTTCTAGAACACGATATTGAGTTGCAGGACACAAAACCCATTAGACAAAGTCCTTATCGTCTAAGCCCAGAAAAAGCAAATTCAGTTCGACAGGAAATTAAGTATATGCTAGACAATGGTTTGATTGTTCCTAGCGAAAGTGACTGGTGTTCTCCAATAGTTCTTGTTAAGAAGGAAGATGGATCAGATAGGCTGTGTATTGATTTTAGAAAAGTGAATAGTGTTACGAAACAAAGTAATTTTCCTCTCCCCAGGATAGAAGATTGTTTAGATAAAATAGGAAATGCTAAGTCTATTTCTAAACTTGATTTGGCCAAAGGTTATTGGCAAGTACCTTTAAGTAGTCGAGCACAGAAAATATCTGCTTTCATAACACCTTTCGGTAGTTATGAACCCAAAGTTGTGGCTTTTGGTCTACGAAATGCAGCGAGTACTTTTCAAAGATTAATTAATAAAGTTTTAAATGGAATTGATAACTGTGTTGTGTATTTGGATGACCTTGTAATATTTTCAGATACGTGGGAGCAACATTACGCATTTTAGCTAAAGTATTGTCAGCCCTTGAAAAAGCATAACTTGTTTTAAATCTGAAGAAATGTGAATTCGGAAAAACCTCGATCACATATTTGGGTCATAAAGTGGGTCTAGGTAAGATTTGTCCAAAAGATGGGAACATAAAAGCTATCACCAACTTCCCAATCCCTACCAGTAAAAAACAGGCAGTGAGATTCATCGGAAGGATTTCATATTTCCGCCGATTTGTTCCTAATTTTTCAGAAATAAGTGCTCCAATAACTAATCTTTTCAAGAAAGGACGAAGTTTTGTATTTGATAATGGATGTATTGAAGCTTTCAATAAGTTAAAGGCCATAATGATTCACGAGCCCGTACTAATGTTGCCCGATTTTAGCAAGGAATTTAATTTAGCGATAGATGCAAGTGATATTGGCATAGGAGGAGTTTGTTGCAAGAAGTGAACGGGACCAAGCACCCTGTAGCTTATTATTCAAAGAAGTTAAATAAAGCACAGCAGAATTATTCAACTATTGAGAAGGAATTGTTTAGTTTAGTATCAACTTTACAACATTTTGAGATTTATGTACGTAGTGGTCATGTTTTAACTGTGTATACTGATCATAATCCATTAGTTTACTTATATAGGGTTAAGAATTAGAATAAACGTCTCATGTGTTGGAGTTTAGAATTACAGGACTACGATTTAAAGATAGTTCATATAAAGGGAAAGAATAATGTAATAGCCGACAGTCTTTCTAGAGACTTTTCAGAATGATATGGACGTTTGTTTTCTTTCTGTTTTTTTTTTTCTTCTATCAACAAGTAAGAGTGTGTTTTGGTTTAGTTACATGACACGAGAGTAATGAAGTAATTGTCTCTCAGTTTAGGGATAAGTGATTTTCTCCTTTGATAATTTTGTTTAAAAAAAAAAGATAAAATCAGTAGATTTTCCTTTTTTTTTTCTTTTAGGGGGACGTGTCATGGGTAGATAGAATAATATAGAAAAGAATGTTAAAACATGTGAATTTTCTACTCTTGAGAAACAGAGAGAGAGAGGAGGTCCCACTAGTGTTTACTGGAAACTGTCACCGGGCCTGATGGAGTTCAAGAAATTTATTAGAGTTGCCTAGGTCGGCAGTCTTTGTCTGTAGCAAACCAAGGAGCCAACGTTATGAAAGGACCCATAGGACAAGAAGAGCAGTGTTGTCGCCGAATAATATACATTAACGAAAAAGGTAAACACATGCCTCGCTTCAGTTATAGCACGATATAGATCTTGATGACACCAGCATAGCTTTCGCGAAGATGCTATCATAGAGGCGTGGTTTTAAGGAAGACCAATAAGAAAGAAGAAAGGAGAAAATTTCCATATATGGAATTGTCCATAGTTAACCCTTCCCATACAGGGATATATAAACTTCAACGAGAACGAGAGAAGGGGAGTACGAAAGACAGAACGGGAGTACGAAAGACAGAACAAGAGTACGGACGAAAGAACGAGAGAGAGAGAGGGAGAACAAGCACAGGGAAGGAAAGAAGACGTAAGGACCAGAATACAGACGTAACCAGCCTTGTCCGAGATGTCAGAACGAGTTGACCCCTGTCTTCATTACCGACCTCAAAACGCCTGGACCTGAAATATCTACGTTTCTGTCAACCGTCGAGAGCTGCTGTGAAGAGTAGTATTCTTTTTTTTTTTTTTGTATTATTTATCTACTATCTTGACTGTTCCCCTATTTGCTGGAGTGTAGTTTAATCAAATGATTTTCTTTGTTTAGTTCAGTGCTTCCTAAGTACTCAATCAAGAAACATTTACCTTTGACTAGTTGTGAATAAAATTATGTTTTCTTTTGTGAATTTTCTTTCTATATTTCCTGTTGTTTCAAGGGGTATACTGGTCGAAAAATCTCAATTTCATTAATCAATTCAACAGAACCTGGTTCGATCCCCACGAGGATCGTAACAAGAGGACACTCGGGGCACTTGAGAGTGGAGATGAACTTTGGCTCGTTCACAGGACAGGTTGTTTCTCTTCTGCCCTATGCATCCCTAGGGACACATATATATGGACTTAGTAACTTTTAGATCATTCTAAAAAGATTATTCTTGTGGCTTGGGGCCAGCGCCTAGTGACGGCAAAGTTACCAACTAGGAAAAAATTTCAGGTGACGAACCTTGGTTGCAAGGCAACTTTTTCTCAGCTAGCTCCGCCCACCTACCGTTCTCAGGAATAAAAGAAAAGATAAAAACTAACGCTGGGGTTTTCGAGAACCTTCCAAAACATGTGGCAAATATAAGAATTGCGTATTTTCTCACAACCATGATGCAATACCTCATTAGATTATAAAAAAGAATTTTACATAAGCCCTCGTAAGACTTCGTAACAATGTATGTGAAATAAAAAGTTAATTCTTAAAATTAACGTAAATTTACATATACTGACTCGAATGAAGAATAGGCCTATGATGAAATTAACGACAAAAGTCTTACCTAATTTACTTACAAAACTTACATCTACATGAGAGGAACTCACCTTATGAGCTGGTTTTTCACCTCTTAAATGCACATATGAAATACATAAATAAAATATATGAATCAATCATTTATTTTACGCTAGACCAGCTTCGTAAGACAGCTCCCCCCAAAACAATTATTTATTCTGGGACTGAATCCATTGATTCAGCCCGAGATAAATAATCTGCAACCACGATATCTTTACCTGATATATGCTTTACATTAATACAGTATGGTTGCAAACATAATGACCACCTAGTTAACCTTTGATTATTATTCTTCATCTTATTAACAAAAGTTAAAGGATTATGATCTGAATACACTGTAATCTCCTCATTCTGTGGTAGATTTACATATATTCCAACCTTCCTTATCGGTGTGACTAATGCTGCTTTGACGACATAAAACACACAGGGTGAAGAATTCCTTCCTTATCTTCTTGCAATAAGACAGCTCCAATCCCGTTATCCGATGCATCCACTTGGATAAGGAATTTCTCGTTGAAATCCAGCGCTTGAAGTATCAGTTTCGAAGTTAATATGGCCTTCCTTAGATTTTCCCTTTTTCCTGGTATCACTATAACGTAGGTCCAATCACTGCTCTTTCCCAAAATCTGGAATGGTTCTCGGAACTCGTTGGCAAGAGGGAATCTCTTTACCGGCGAATAAACCAACACCTGATGTTCCACCTCAAACTGTCTGTTAGTACTCTTCATACCAAACCTTTTCTTTGTTTGTCCTTGACTCGTTTTCACACCTTCTAGGGAAAATTTCCTTAACTTGCCAACCCTTTTCCTCAAATCCTTGACATTTTCTCCTTCCGTTTCCTCTCGAACTTTCCCTTTCCCTGCCAAAATTTTCAGCGGTCCTTTCCTGGAGGGTTCTCATCGTACTTCCATCGCGCGTAAGGGAGCTTCCTTGATGCATTCATTATGCTTTTCTTCTGTCTGACATATGTGACATGCACGACAAAACTGGCTCATGTCCTTATGCATGCCAAGCCAGAAAAAGTGTTTCATAATCTTTTCCGTCGTCTTTCTTATCCCCATGTGTCCCGTCTTGTGCGCTACGGTGATCACCTGTATTCTCAACGGTGCGGGAATCAATATCTGATGGTATACCTCCCACTCGGCATTCCCAGGGATATAGGCGGGTCTATGCTTCCTCATAAGCAACCCATCCTTAAGATAATAACAGGTCAGAGACTGCTGTGTCTCCGTCTCATCCAATACACTGTACAATAACTCTGTTAACGTTGCATCCTTCCATTGCAATCCTACCAGCCTTTTCCTACTCACTTGTCCTACTTCTAACGCTGAGTTTTCTATTTCTTCCAGGTCCATTTCTTCTTTATCTTCTTGTCCACTTGTCTGTCGTTCCTCTTCGCTTGGGAGTTCTCTTCTTGTGTACTATCAAGGGAATCCTCTTCTTTGGAAAACAAATCCTTCAAGTTCATCCCTCCCTCAGTTTCTTTTTCTTCTTTTTCAGCCACTTTCTTCATCATACTCCTAGTCGTCACAAAGCTAGGAAACAGATGAAGGTAGTTCTTCTTGAGTTCAGTCGTAGGAGTATACTTCAATGGTTTCTCCGTTACAATGGGACAAGGCACAAACGGTGCTCCACCAAACTCATTACCCAGCAGGACTTCTACTCCTTCGACAGCCAATGAATCCTTTACCTCAAAATCAAAATTACCTGTCACCAACTCACATTACAGCCTCAAACAGCAAATAGAGGTAACCTCTTCACCTCCTATTCCCTTGAAAATAACCGAATCTCCTGTGAGAGACTGTTCCACCAACGGGTGTATTCCTCATATCACCAAACTATGGCTGCAATCTGTGTCGCTCAATATTTTGACCGGGGTTCGCTCCCTCCTGTCTATTACTGCAAACATACCTTCATTAATATATGGTTTAAAGGTATCCACTCTGTTTGGGTTTGTCCTGTTTGTCATAGAAACGTTGGCTGGTTTATTTTCCTCTTTGTTCTTTCCCGATTGTTTCTTCGTCTGAGACGGTACTGGTACTGACAAAGCCAGTACATAAAAGTAAATATGTGGAAGTAATTATCTAGCCTCCTGGCTAGTACAGTGGTAACGTGCTTGCCTCGCATTCGCGTGGCAAGAGATCGATCCCCGCCCAGGGCCGTGAGTTTAAGCTGTTTACTGGGGAGGCTACTGCTGTGGTAGGGCACCACAGTGGGGGGGTTGGGCTTGCCCGGCTGACGTTCTGGTGAGCATCTATTCTGATGGAACTGGAACTGAAACCAGACACCTTTTAGACACCTTTAGATAGAATAACTGTGTATGGTTTATTCAAACTACATCTGATGCATTTTCTCTGATGGCGTACTAATTGATGGCGCTCATATTCCCCAGGGAAGATTTTTTTATGTCTGTTTTAGGGAGATCTTCCTAGAATTAAATTTCCCCACATTATCAAATTATTTCTAATTTTCCAGAGGGCATTTTTTGGAATCCTCACAAATAAATTCATGGTCCGCCATCTTGGAGTGAACAGGCGAGATGAAACGGATTTTGCATAAAGAAAAATAAAGTTAAATTCCAGTATAAATTTCTCTCCTTTCTCACCAAGCGCCATGTAGGCTCTTAAAGCCGCTCAGTCTCCCGGCTTCAGGATTTGTCTCCATTCCTGCCGACTTTCATATAGCCTCATTTCATCAACCTCTCGCAAACTAGAACCCATCCTCTCTCTATATTTTGTAGCCATCTTATCTGTGGTCTTTCCACTTGTCTCCTTCCTTGTGGTCTGCACTTCAAAAACCTTTGTGAATTTTCTTGGTATTTCCAAACCATAAAAATTGTTCTCTCTCCACAAATCTCAATATACCTTCCATTCCCAGCTTTATAGTATTTTGTTCGTTTTGGTCACTAAATTCTACTCCTAAGTATTTGAAATGTGTGCACTGGTTCAACGTCTGGCCCACTGATCTTATATCTACGTTGTTTGGCGTTCATGCCAGATGCATAATCTTTGTCTTATCCTTGTCGATTCTTATTCCATTCCAAGTTAAGATCCTGTTTCATTCATAGATATTATGTTATACAGATTTTGTGCTGGAAGCTACCAATGCTTGGAAATCAGCATACATAAGGTCGGATGATATCCTCACTTCAACCTCCCGTCATTTTCGCATAAATTTATCCAAGAACACTATGAAAATAAGTGGGGAGAGGATACTGCCCTGTCATATGCCTTAGTAAATTTCAAACCAATTACCGTTCGCTTGATTTGTTTTGACTAAGGATCTAACGTGTTGATAGGTGCCATAAATTACTCATATAAGCTTTTAAGGTATTCCATAATAGGGGTCTTTTAGTACATCCCAGATTTTCTATCTTGGTACTCTATCAAAAGGCTTCTCGAGATATATAAAGGCAGTATATTTGCCCCTGTCCCATTCCCAGCTCCTCTCAAATATCATCTTAAAGGAGAAAATCATATCACTTGTCCCTCTTCCTGGTTGAACCCCATTTTGCCACACCCATTTTGGGTTCCACAAATTCTCTTAGTCTTGATTCAAGTATTCTGTCATAAATCTTAAAAGCATATGGCATAATGGATATTCCTCTATAGTTGTTGCAATTGGTTTTATCACCTTTTTTTATAGATTGGGCATATTGAATCTCTTCTTCAGTCTTCAGGTGGTTCTTGTCTATTCAAAGGTATACCTTTTAGCTTTGGCAGCCATATATTTCCATCCTCCCCCATGTTTTTAAAGAGCTCTGTAAACATCCTATCCACTCCAGGGGTCTTGCCATTTACCATCCTTTTGAAGGAGTTCCTTACTTCCAGCAATATTGTATCAGATTCAGCATTCCCAGTTGCATTAAAATTCATATGTGTGTCTTGGGCATCGTTGGCACTATTCAATAGTGTTTCAAAAGCATAAATTTGATTAACATTAACCACTTTTGCAAAGAATGACATATTTATAGGAAACAGTTAAAACACTCGCAACAAGGAAAAAACGTGGTTAATGGCGAAAAGGTAAATGACAAATGAGATTGCCAAATTAGATAAACCAAGGCTAATAAAGCTCACAACACACAGTAATATACAGCACGTAATATGTACGGATGATTTAAATAATGTAAATAGATACCTGAATCCTATATTGTCAGAACTTTTTAATTGAGGTTATCATCAGTATCTGTCAAATTGGATTGACCATGTGGTAAGGCACAGATTTAATATAAAAGAATAAAGTTTCAACGTAAATTTGTAAAGAAACAGACATGACGGGGTAAACCATTGGGCGGATAATGGCACAGATATACGCTTATAGAGGTGTTAAAACGACAATTAAAGCACTTACAAGTTACAACAAGGGAAGGTAAACCAAGGTACAGAAAAAATATGATTAACAAATAAAATTTAAGGCTCCATCATCATGGACGAGCTTTGCTCGACGAACTTTGTTTCAGGTGACGTCAGAAGCATAGAAGCAGTGAGCAAAGTTCGGTATAGGTGTTTTTGTATGATTACCAAAGTAACAAGAGCTGTTAAAACATGTCATAGTTTCATTGGTTCCGTGAGGCAACTTTAAACTTAATAGTTGTATAAAAAAAGAAAAAAATATATTCTTTCATCCCCCGGGATGTCAGGGCCGATGTTTATCGAGAATCTGATGCATGTTTTTTTTTTTTTTTCCTTATACTAATATTAATATTGTTATAGCTCTTTCCCGCAGATAATAGAGACGTGACAAGTGAGAAATGCGGCAAATTATCAAGACAAAGAAATTTCTTTTCTTAGGCCTTCATAGATCTCTCTGCAAGTTTTTAGTATAATTTTACACAAATTCTGTTTGGAAATCCTTGTTGTAATGCTCATTGAAGCTCTGTATACTTGTATCCTGTTTGGTGATTGTAGGTTCTAGTTTCTAGATGATGATATTGTAAAACGTATTTGGATCCATTCTCATGTAATTTATGAAATCTAGTTTTGATTTACTTTAAAACTCTTGTAGTATTATAACATACATAACTTCCCAAATTTTGTCTCCTTTGCAAACACTCTATGCACATAATTTTCTTCCTTTTTTCTAGCACACACATCAATAACAATGCACAAGTGCATTTTTTTTCTTTTTACCTATGAATGTTCATTTTCTTGTTACCCGTAGCAAAATCACTCTTGCTGCCGTCACCAAGCTCTCACTGCTCAACTGTCATTGTTTGGACGCAAGCTTAAAGACCTTTACGGAACTTTGTTTAATAAGAAGCAAAGTTCTCCGAACAATGTTCAGTCGTGTGGACGGAGCCATAATGGCAAAGTTAGGTGAACCGAGAAAATAGACCGAAGCTGATAAAGCCTGCAGTGCACATAAGTTTGCAACATACAGTAAACACAGAATGTCTGAAAAACGTAAATAAACATGAGTTCATGTAGGTCAAAACTTTCTGGTTAAATGTCGAAATTATATGAATAGATCAAATAAAATGATGTGCATAAAACTCACAGCATACAATATAAACATGAAGCATGTAACATACAGAACACTGATGACCCAAACAAAGTGAATGAATACCTGAGTTCTAGTGTGTTAGAACCTGGTTACACCATTTCCTTAAGCTGGCGAAAGATACTAAAAATTACATTGTAACAACCCTCTTTGCCTCATTAAAGTCTGGCCCTCTGACATTCTAAAATCTGGCTGATGCGTAAGAGTTAAACGTGATACAATAAGGTGATTCTTAGAATACCTAATTAAGCTGATTAATTTCATGACTTAGAGAAACTTTTGATACATAAAAGTAAAGGTGAACAGATCCTGTTCGAAGGACCACTTGTGGAATAATAGAAGTGTGGAATATTTAGTTTTCCAGAATCTCCCTACAGCAGACATCTAAAATCATCCCTGGGGGATTGGAGCACCATCACTCCCCACGCCATCAGGGAAAATGCATTGGATGTTGTAGTTCAATCAACTTTACACAAGGACTTTGTCCAGATATATACTGGATTTGTCAGTACTAGTATCACTTCAATGTTCAGGTGGTACGCCGGCTCCAGAATACTGTATTATTATTATTATTATTACTATCCAAGCTACAACCCTAATTGGAAAAGCAAGATGCTATAAGGCCAGGGGCTCCAATAGGGAAAAATAGCCCAGTGAGGAAAGGAAATAAGGAAATAAATAACTGAAGAGAACAAATTAACAATAAATCATTCTAAAAAAAGTAACAACGTCATAACAGATATGTCATATACAAACTACTAACAACGTCAAAAACAAATATGTCATATATAAACTATAAAAAGACTCATGTCCGCCTGGTCAACAAAAAAGCATTTGCTCCCACTTTGAACTTTTGAAGTTCTACTGATTCAACAACCCGATTAGGAAGATCATTCCACAACTTGGTAACAGCTGGAATAAAACTTCTAGAGTACTGCATAGTATTGAGCCTCGTGATGGAGAAGGCCTGGCTATTAGAATTAACTGCCTGCCTAGTATTACGAACAGGATAGAATTGTCCAGGGAGATCTGAATGTAAAGGATGGTCAGAGTTATGAAAAATCTTATGCAACATGCATAATGAACTAATTGAACGACGGTGCCAGAGATTAATATCTAGATCAGGAATAAGAAATTTAATAGACCGTAAGTTTCTGTCCAACAAATTAAGATGAGAATCAGCAGCTGAAGACCAGACAGGAGAACAATACTCAAAACAAGGTAGAATAAAAGAATTAAAACACTTCTTCAGAATAGATTGATCACCAAATATCTTAAAAGACTTTCTCAATAAGCCAATTTTTTGTGCAATTGAAGAAGACACAGACCTTATATGTTTCTCAAAAGTAAATTTGCTATCGAGAAACACACCTAAAATTTTGAAAGAGTCATACAAATTTAAAGAAACATTATCAATACTGAGATCCGGATGTTGAGGAGCCACTGTCCTTGACCTACTTACAATCATACTTTGAGTTTTGTTAGGATTCAACTTCATACCCCATAACTTGCACCATGCACTAATTTTAGCTAAATCTCTATTAAGGGATTCACCAACCCCAGATCTACATTCAGGGGATGGAATTGATGCAAAGAGAGTAGCATCATCTGCATATGCAACAAGCTTATTTTCTAGGCCAAACCACATGTCATGTGTATATAGAATGAAAAGTAATGGGCCAAGAACACTACCCTGTGGAACAACGGATATCACATTCCTACACTCACTATGGTGCCCATCAACAACTACTCTTTGAGATCTACTACTTAAAAAATCAATAATAATGCTAAGAAACGACCCACCCACTCCCAACTGTTTCAGTTTGAAAACAAGGGCCTCATGATTAACACGGTCAAAGGCAGCACTAAAATCAAGGCCAATCATACGAACTTCCCGACCACAATCAAGGGATTTCTGTACTGCATTGGAGATTGTAAGAAGGGCATCACATGCTCCAAGGCCTTTACCAAAACCAAATTGCAAACTAGGGAATAGATGATTACCTTCAGCAAACCTATTAAGACGTTTTGCCAGAAGACGTTCAAAAACTTTAGATAATATGGGAGTTATGGAAATTGGGCGGTAATCAGAGGGACTTGAGCTACCACAAACACATTTACATAGAGGAGTAACATTACCAATTCTCCAACAAGTGCTAAAAGCTCCTCTTCTTGCTAACTTGCGCAAAATAACAGATAACTTTGGAGCTAAGAAATCTGCTGTCCTTATAAAAAACAAAGGAAAAATACCATTTGGGTCTACACCTCCATAAGCATCAAGGTCCATCAACAGAGCTTTAATCTCACGAGATCGAAAAGCTAAACTAGTTAGTTTAGCCTCAGGAAAACAGGAATGAGGAAGTTCAAGTTTTTCATTACTCTGTTTACTGTCAAAAACATCAGCCAAAAGGGTTGCCTTTTCCTTTGGACAGTGAGTGACTGAGCCATCTGGTTTAAGTAAAGGAGGAACTGTTGCATCTACACCAAAGAGTGCAGATTTAAGGGTAGACCACCATTTATGTTCCTGAGTTGTACCAGAAAGTGTTTCTTTTATGATTAAATTGTACTCCTTTTCAGTTGAGGCATAAACTCTCTGAGCAAAAGCTCGAAGCTGAGTATAGTTGTTCCAGGTCAAATCTGATCTGTTACCCTTCCAAAGGTGATAGGCCTCCTGCTTCTCCAAATAAGCACGTCTACAATCATCATTGAACCACGGTTTGTCCTTCATTCGGTACCTTAGCACAAGAGAAGGGATACGCCTATCAATTATGTTGACTAGATTCTCATTCAAAGAGACAACAGGATCTACACTATTATATAATTGTGACCAATTCAAGGACAAAAGATCATGCAAAATCCCATTCCAGTCTGCTTGGGATTTCATATAAATTTTACAGGAATATGATATATCAGGGACAGGCTGCTCAGTCTTCACTGATAATGAAATCAAGGCATGATCAGAAGTCCCGACTGGAGAACCAACCTTACTAGTTATAACGCCAGGGGAGTCAGTGTATACGAGGTCCAAGCAATTACCAGACCTGTGAGTAGCTTCATTTATGATTTGCTCACAGCCTGATTCAGAGGCAAAGTCTAAAGCTCTTAAGCCATGGCGATCGGTAGGAGAGATAGAACTTAACCACTCCCTATGGTGAGCATTAAAATCACCAACAAAGACAAAAGAAGCCTTTCTATCATCTTCTTGTATCTTAGCCATAATGGTAAGAAGACAATCGAAGATAGAATCATCCATGTCTGGATTCCGGTAGATCGAACACAAATAAAAGTTGTTATGCCTGCCACAAACTTTTATTACCTGAATCTCATGACATCCACATTGATAGCAGGACTTATGAGAAGCAGGGTACTCGGTCCTAATATACACCGCCATTCCCCTGGCCCTAGGAATGGCATCACGTTTCAGCATTATTGGCTTCTTAAAACCAGCTATAAGGAGCTCAGATGAGTGCCTCATATTAGAAACCAAAGTTTCTGAGCACAAAAGAATATCATACTGTCTGGACGCAACTGTAAGGTCTTGGATATTTGCATGAAGACCACGAATATTGCAATACAGAAGACGACATTGACGAAATCTAGGACGTACTGGTCCCGGATTTCGCTCAATGTCTCCAGACAGCATAAGAATTAATAGAAATAAAAAAGAGACATCATACTTAAAAACTAGATTAACAAGAATTATAACAAAAACAATATGTACAGAATAATTAAAAAAGTGATTGATGATACCCATAGACTATAGTAAAAAGTCGGAAAAACTGGTCAACATGGAGGAGCCGATACACCATGCAAGGCTAAATACCCTCCAGGATAGCCACTTCAACTGAAGGGAGGACAGTAAGGATGGTTTTGAGAAGAAAAAATCAGAAAAAGGAAAAGACAACCTCTTGATAAACCACCAGGCATCCATGGCCCTTCTATTAAGCCTGCCCAACACACCATTTCAAAAAAACAAGAGGAAGAGCTGGACAAATAATTTGATTTCTTGACAATACAGCAAAGAACGGGAAATACAGTAGTATATAGTTTTTTTCAAGATTTATTCTAACAAATGCTGGCAGACTTAGGTTCAGAATTATTATTTTCTTCAACAACTCCAGGAAGAGCTCACTTTGATGTACATCTTATGTAATAGTTGTAACTACCTGAGATAGGGATCCATATGAATATAAAAATAACTTCTAGATAATTTAAACATGATCGGGCTAAATCAAAATTAGAGATTCTCTCAATTGAATATGCCTTTATTATAAAAGTTACAGTTGCTCTTTTATGGTCATCCTAACAGGTGTGGCATGATTTAACAACGGAGCAAAATGTTAGTAGAAAAACCATAAATACAAAGAGAGTGGACAAATATTATTGATAATGCCAAGGGAAATGTGGTTAGTCAATTACAGTACATAAAATACAACAGGGACCTTAAACAGAAGGTCTACTTGATTGTCCCTTGAATTAAGTGGCTTAATTAAACACGTGGACTGCAACCCATGGAATGGTTTCCGTCTGTAAAGTTATAAAATTAAAACAAAAGAACACACAAATTTACAACAAACTCTGATTGTTCTAAACCAGACAGTAATCTTGAATTGAACAAATGTGGAATATAAGCCAGAATGTGGCCACAGATTAACACCTATCCAAGTCATGTGTTCTAGATCCCAATGCCCAGGATGCACGGTTAAGGTGGGGGGTGGGTGGTTGTTAACGGCAATGGTAGTTCCCTGGGCCCATCCTCAAGATTCCCTTAGTTAACGACAAAACAGGATAAAGGGTGTCTTAGTACAGCTTTGCTTTTGCTGCTTTTCCAGGTGGGCTCCTTCCTCTTCTATACACATCAGATAGGGGCTGGGGAAGATATTCATGGAGGACAGGCTGTGCGAGATCCCGATAGCATGACCCCACTCACCTTTCCATGCACATTTTTCCTTGTAGAGTGAACTGCCTGCAGGGGCAAATCCTTTCACCTCATTTCCTGAACAGCAGAATCGAACCACGCGCCCTCCTAGGCCTATCCAGCCTGAGGTACCACATTTGGATTATAGACATGTTTGATTTGTGTATAGAAGGAGGGGTCTTGTAGGGTATATACTGTATAGTGTACAAGGAGTAGTCTTGTGACTTCAGGGGAATTTACCTAAGAATAAACCTAGCTGTTTGGAATCCACAATAATTGAATTACTGAAAGAAAAAATAGCAAAGGCAGTGAATGGCGGACAATAGATTTCTTATATAAACAAACTTAAATATTAGTCAGAGAGATATAAATGAAGTACACATAAATAATAGTACATAATTTGCAGCCATAATCCGAAAAATAATTTATCAAGAAATGCATTGGTTAAGTAAATGCTGTAAGTACCCGTCATACAGATAGCTACCGGAGAATTCTGCCTGTCCTAGGGTCATAAACAGAATCTCGATAGACGTGATAGAAAATGGAAAGGGTAACTCAAATAAATCATGCAAGAATCAATAAGAACACATGAAACAATACGTAGTGGTACCTGTAATGTTTGTTTGTAGATATTGAAACCTAGGGTGTAATAAGAGAAAAAGAAATGAAAGAACTAAAGGGTATATAATACAAAAATATGAAACGAATGTTTGAATAGGTTGCAACCACACCTTATTAACGGTCATCAGCAGAAACAGGAATATGGCCAGTTGACAATAGAATAAAGTATAAAAAGGTGATGCTTTTTCATGACATCATAATTTTGTACTGTATACTCTCTAGTTCTTTCATTTCTTTTTCATTTATCACACCCCGTCTCAATATTTGCAAACATTGTACATACTACTACTGTCTCATAGATCTTTATTCTTACTAGCAATGTCAAATCTCCTACTCTGTTACTGTCTCCATACTTCCTAACTTCCTGTACCATGCATTCTATTTTTGTTTCCCTTTGGCTTATGCCGAAACTATGGTTTCCTTTTTCTGAGTATCATTCTCCTAAGTTTCTATATTCCTTAACTGTTTCTATAGCTCCATTTCTAACCACTATATTCACATTTTTAACCTCTTCTCTTTGTGTCTAATTACTAACACCGCAGACTTCTGTGGATTTGTGCTAAACGTAAATTTCTTTAGTTCTTCCAAACTGCAGCAGTTGCCAATGGCTCTTTCTACTTTGTATCGATTGCTGCTAGGGTACATTACATCATCTACATAAATAAAGGCTTCTATTCTAATGTTTCTAATCAGGATTATCGTCATCTCACTTGTTGAATTTACTTTGTCCGTGACTATTGAGCATAACTTTGGTCCAAATACAGTACTGTTCCTTGTTTTACGTTTCCTTCTATCTTAATTTTCTCTGTATATCCAACGGGGCTCTTGATAATCGCATTAGCTTTCTCATTTAATTTATATATCATCTTCCCCTACCATCATACTTAATTCTTTGATACAATCTTTTAATCACAGTTTATCAAAACACTTTACTGCATCTCCAAACCATATATATGTTGAGGTTCCCAAGTAATGATTATAGTCTATGACAGCATTCAGTGTGATAAAGTGATCTGCTGTATATCTACCTTCTATCCCGCCACACTGGAATCTGCTAATCTTGTCATTAATTTTATCCTTAATTTTCATTAGCCTTAATTTTTCAAACATTTTACTAATTGTATTTGTAATAAATAGTCCTCTTCTTTGTCTATATCTAATCTGCTGTCTTTAGGCTTAGCCTACTCACTGATAATTTTCTAGTTCATCCCATTCATCGGGCATTTCTATTCTCTATTCAATTTCATTTATAATTTCTCCGAAGCTATTCTTCATGGCTTGGCCCATGGTTTTCAAAAATGTATTGCCCATTTCTTGTCTGTCTCTTGTGTTCTTATTTCTCAGGGAAAGGCTAACATTACAGAATCTACCTCTTGCTGGGTTGTCTTTATTACTGTACATTTTTCACTTTTACTTTTTCCCATTACCCCATTGAAAGCAAATTCATTAAATTTGTTGGCTTGTTTCTCAACTTATGTATTGATCTTTTACAACTTTAATAGGTCATTATAATAAAATTAAAATTCTCTTTTGATATCTTTAATATTTTCTATTGTTACTCCATCTTTGTTTTTGATGACAGTCATAGAACTTGTCTTAAGGGGCCCATACACGTTAAAAAAAAAAAAAAGTGTCAAAATTTTGCATCAAAATTTTGACGTGTAACTTTGATACAAAATTTTGATGCATAATTGCCCACACACGTTTAGGCGTTTTTCCCATCAAAATTCAGTATCGTCAAAATCTTCGACATGGATGCATCAGTGGCCATAGCACTAGTGTTGGCATTGGACTCTGATAAACCTCCTGGTAAACGTCAGAAATGGACATCAAAATAGATCTTTCATATATAAACTATAAAAAGAGACTTGTGTCAGCCTGATCAACATAAATACATTCACTGGCAGTTTGAACTTTTGAAGGTCTTATCCCTCAACATTCGCCGACAACCCCAATGACTAAGCGCTATACACGAGACTAAGGACATTAGTCCATGAGCCAGACCAAATCTGACTACCAAATTAGTGAACAGATCCAATCATGATTTTTGGTTAGCTTGATGTCTGAAGTATCCAAAAACAAGTCTTGGACATTTCAGTTCGGTAGCTCTGTGCCCCGGTGGTGGCAATCTTTAAAAATGGCCGCCGTTTTCGAGCTCTTTGGTAGGTGTTATAAAATCTGCCCATAACTCTGCACCACATCAACTAATTTTCATGAAATTACTCTTATTTTAGTCAGAATTAAATTCTGCAGATACTTCTGTATAATTTATGCAACCTTATTGCTATACCCCATTCTAAAATGTACGTTTTTAAGCCAAATTATGCGTTTTTTTGACAATTTTTTTCACACTCATCTAAGGAAGTTTGCCTCAGCTTAGGAAATTGGTACCCTATGATGAAGTTTGTTTGTGAAATACCTAGAAGGATTCATACAGCACCAATAAACAATAGAAAGTGATCAAGTTACCACTCACGTGACTCAAGGATGCACGTGAGGCAACACCTATCGCACTGTGTATCCTGAAAATTGCATTTTTAAAAGAAGTACTTTGGAGACAAGCAAATGCACCGACTACTTAATATGTCACCTGAACACAATGAGCTACAATTTATATTGGAATTAAACAGTCAAAATGTCCTTAAACATTTGTAATCTTGTAACTGCCGACGTTTCCTATGGAAAATCTACTCATCATCAGAGTCACTTTCATCCATGTCTGGAGCTATTTCCAACTCCTCATCATCTTTCATATTGTCACATTCCTGCAATTTACAGGCTGGTGTGCAGGGTAATTCACTTTCAATGCATGCACAACTGCCAGATTTGCATGATCTAACACATTTGCATGATATCAGTGAAAGCGCTATATCAGGTGCTGGTGCTCCAGCTATCCATTCAATGCCAATTTGCTCATCCCCATCAACTTTCCATCCATGTCCGTCTGTAGCTTCTGGGATCGTTGGTGAGTTTTCAAGGCTTCGTCTCCATACGGCTGCTTGATAATTGGCCCTTTTGGTGTGCTGTTGAAGAGCATCCTTACAAGGAGGCAGTTGTCCTGAAGACATATACCCATTTCTGGACCTGATTATTTCATATCTCAGATAATTTACAGTTGTGCTCTTTGCACTACGCGAATACATGCTGCAGGAAAATTTTTCTAGAGTTAAAAACATTTCATCTGCAACACTCCCCTCTCTCCCTAGAAGAGAGAATGCTTCCTTAAATATATCATTTGAACGAATCAAGTTAACTGCTTTGATCTTCCCATGGCCAGAAAAAGCACTTACGGAATTGCAGCCAGTCCAAGCATGCACACCCAACAAAGCAGTGCACACATTCCTGCCAATGATAGTTGCCAGTCTGGAGATATAAATTATTCTGATTTTGTTCTTCTTTCCTCGTCTCAGGAATAAGTATCCACCTATCTTAGCTTCGAGAGCTAAAAGCATCACAAACACGTCAGTATCTTCCGAAAGGACTAGCACATGGTTGCATGTGCCTGCTACATGCTTTGCATGGAGTGCAAGTCTCGTATCCGCTTCTTCATGAGAGGATGTCAGCTCTGGAACCTCTCTAATGCCATACTTTGTAATTTCAAAACACTGTTCTGCAACAGTTACGAATAACGTAATTTCACCAAGGCATTGTCTCACCTCCTCCTCCTTCCAGCTTTCTGCCAGAAACCTAGTCAGTCTGTTTTTGCTTTCCGTGTTCACAAGAAGGCGTTTCCAATTCTTAATCTGGCGTCCCGACTTCATATCATGGAAAAGCAGGCTGTCTTTGGCCCCTCGACTAACCCTTTCAGCATTCTTAATTGAATGTTCAGTGTACACATTGAATACCACATCAACTCGTTGGCTTTTGCAGCTATGATTCAGAATGCTTTTAAGGATCTGTATCAATATCCTCTAGGCGAGTGTAAGAGCAACCATGACCAAGTCGATTTAAAATGTGAATGAGCTCAACATTACCAGATAGAGTCTTGATTACCCAAGGCAGCAGGACATGTTTTGGCGTGATGACCTGGCCTTTGGTTACAGCATACAGAATGTCCTGACTTAAAGACCATGCCAGTCTGTTGATTCAATCAGAGGGCAAAGCCTGTTGACCACCAATTAGGATCTGCAAAAAGTGAGTGAGGCATGCTGGTAGGTCGATGTATTTCTCTGTCAGTTCATTCGGTTTTGGAGGCCAGCTGTTTGAATAATCATCTGTTCACATTTTTGCCCTCGACTCAGCTCTGCCAATTCACATTTCAACTCTAGATAGTCACAAGCAATAGTGTCTGTGGTAAGTGTATGGGGACGAACGTAAACCCTTCACTTATGTGTATAAAAAATGCAACTCTTGCCAAATTCTGTCTTGAGATTGCGGCTGAGAAGATTCTTTGTTGAATTGTGGCCTTTAACACCCTTTTCACTTAAGAGAGACCTTAGTTTTGTAGTAAGGTCTGTAAGCGGAATGATGCGTGGTTTTAAAAACCGATCACTGCGGATGTACTTGTACAAGTTAACCATAGCAGCATAAACTTCACTTTTGTAGGTATTTTCAGTTTGTTCACTGTTTTTGTCCACGACAGGGTGTTCTTTCACGTATGCTTTATAGCAAGAGGCATGGTAATGGGCCTCAGCCGCCACTATATCCCTTGAAGTAACTAACAAAATCCTTACATCTGATTTAAGAGTTGCAGCATCGCGAATTTGTACATCAGCACGCAAATCCACAGCCTGAATTAATTTTTCACGAATTTCCGAACCTTTTGTATATTTTCATTTTTTTTTTTCACAAAATATACAAATCTTTCATATACACGTGATGTATCGGATGTCTTCTGGCGTTTCAACTGTCTTGATTCTTCGTCCTTTTGTTCGTTTGTGTCAGGACAAGTTGCAAACTTTGCAAGCGCTTTTTTATGCGTGAAGTCTGATCTGCAGCCACTATGGTACAGAATGTTAGGCAGTTCAGTCATATCATGACTGGCAAGTTTCATTATTGGTTCAAACTGTCGAATTTTTGCTGCTTCATAAAGTGTTTTCCAAGAGGAAGCAATTGTCAATCGAACAAGTTCATCAGGTATAGATAGCTTTCCGCATATAATGAAAGGAACCTTCTCAGATTTTAGTCTTCTCTCTTTTGGTTCAGTCATTGTGATGCCGTCTCATTGATTGAAGAGAATTCCCTGTAACAAAATGAGGAGATTAGTGTCACTGAAGGCGTAATTGTGGGCCCTACAAACTTCATTCTCTGAAGCCCTAACATGTGCATGTTTTAAGGAAATGCATACATCTTAATGTTTTTACAGTGGACCTTCCTTTTGATTTTCCATTGTTTTACAACTAAATATGCAGTGAAAGTTGAAGAATTAGTGACACCTATCAGAGACATGCAGTACTAGTTCACAGGTGTATGAGGGATAAAAATGTCAGGCTTACCTTGTCAGGGTAGTGAGGTATAAAACTGTTATAAAACTTGTCAGGTTAGTTAGGTATAAAAATGTTATAAAACTGTTTTCCCTGAATACATGTAGATTGTCTAACAACAAACAATATATTATAGGACAAGACAACGTTTCATGGAAGATGCCCAATATATTTATTTTCAGTGAAATTCTGAAAATGTGAGGGTATGGATATCAGGGAGGAATACCTCCTCCCTCATGAAAGAAACTCTTTGTAATATAGTCATTGGTAAATTTTAATTTCTCTAGATATTTCAAGCAAGAAAAAACCATCATTTGGTGGCAATCTCCTAAGTTGAGGCAAACTTCCTAGGTTGCGTGTGAAAAACATTGTCAAAAAACATATTTTTTGACATAAAAAGGTACATTTTGGAACAGAGCATAGCAAGGAAATTACGTGAATTATACATGAATATCTGGAGAATTTGATTCTGAGTAAAATAAGAGAAATTCCATGAAAATTGCTTGATATAGGGTGAAGTTATGGCCAAATTTCTGAACACCTACCATAGAGCTCGAAAACAGCGGCCATTTTTAAAGATGGCCACCAGGGGGCACTAAGCTACCGAACTGAAATGTCCAAGCCCTGTTTTTGGATACTTCAGACATCAAGCAAACCAAAAATCATGATTTGATCTGTTCACTAATTTGATAGTCAAATGCCAAATTTTGAGTTCTGGCTCATGGACTACATAAGTATACCTATTACAGACCATTCCAAATCCCTGTAATAAAATGCAGGTCTATATATATATATATATATATATATATATATATATATATATATGTATATATACCAGTATATGAATATAAATCGATTCATTTGAACGGGAAATGTGTGAAATAATACGCTAACCAATTGAATGATCTACCAAGATAAAATAATAATAATAATAATAATTCCAGGAAAGGCCTCCCCGTTTCTGATTTCCGGACTCGAGCCTGAAGGATAGAGCGCCAACACTCTCACACTTGACAAACTAGAGAACCGCAACAAAGACGGTTTGCTTTCCCTACACACGTTCAAGTCCAAAGATTATTCTATACCGGGACTCTCGGCACCGATATCACCTTGATGTTCAGACGCTACTCCAGGGCGCAGAATAGTAAATCCCAATCAAGTTTGGTTGGACTGAATCAGTTACATTAACGACAGTTTCACAAAGAGTTAGGGGGAGCAGTACTGTAAAAGTCAAAACGTCCTAAGGACCACCGGGAGGTAATACCGTAGAACATTACAATAAAGGATTGACACCAATAGCTTTAGATTGACGTAAATATAAACTTACCCTTAAGTCATATCTCACCTCATGTGATAACTCATTTAGTCATTTCAAAATGTAAAGGTCAAGTTAAAAACAGTTAATAATTTTAACCTAAAAATGGCGTTTATTTCCATAAAGTACAACAGGAATTTTCACCCAACTGACACAGGAAAAAAAAAAACAGCAAAGCTACCTAATTGAAATTTGAATAAAGACCGCATGGCATATGAAAAATTAAAAATGCCAAGAAAATGGTCAAATCAATTAAATCGTAAATCAATAATAAAATGACTAATCAAACAATGAAAGTAAAAATGGTGAATGAAATAATACCAAAAGTTCTACTCACTACTTTGAACACATTCCTCTCGGGCAACAAAATTTCAAACTTGATAGAGGGGAACGGGAACACAACTTATGTTAATGGACACGCCACGAATGATTAAACCAGACAGTTTGAACATGACTTCCTAGCTGAATGTGCACATCGTCAAATAAAGGCTAGAAAAAAAAAAGGGGGACAGTTCCTTGGCCAAGGTTGAGCACAGCTAATTTGTACTCACGCTCTTGAGGGTTGATTGTAGACGTTGAAGCATCTTGTAAACTGTTAACAACACGGTGCATCTTCAGTTCTGCACAGTCGTGTTTTATCTTCTTAGGCCTATCTTTTGAATAATGGCACAAAGTAAGGCATACTGTTGGTTAGTAAATGGTTGACCAACAGGTAGTCGAACCGACGCCTATGTTACAACGACGTCTCAGATGAAGAGGCTATGTCTACGTCCGCCTTCCACGCTTCCTGGTTTTTAAGTGGGCCGCTCACACGCTTCTTCCTCCCGGCGCTGAGCTGGTTCAAAGAGGTCGACTCCTTCTTCAAATTTTCATGAGTACGTGTTTCGCTGAAGGGTGTTTTTTATAAATACAAGGATCATTCTTGAAACTCCAGGGGAAGGTAATTATAAAGAAATCCTACTGTCTGGTTTATAAAAATTAATATATATATATATATATATACAAAAAAATTAAGTGGCGTTTAGTGGTGTTCAATAGCACAGAAAACAATCCTAGCTAAACAGACTTATAAATAGGTACTGAGATGTAAATAGCAATAAGCTAAGATCAATGAGTTACGTAAATTAAAGAGTTACTTAAATACAAACCAATTGTGGTTAAACATCCAAAGCTTCAAGAGCATTTGGAACAGAACGCAACCAAGTGCTGTTTTCTTAAAAATTGTCGACGGTCGGTTGCATCGTCAAGCAATATACTGTGAGCTCGCGAAATGAGAGAAAATCATCTACAGAGGAATGAGGTGATGAAAGGTAAAGCATTACAGGGGAATGATGGACATGTTAGCAGCAATGAATATTTAAGGGTATAATAATGAAGGTTACAAAGGAAACAAAAGAAAAAAGAGATGCGTAAAACCCAGAAAATAACAATCAAAAAATAAAAAATGGAATAACAGTGTTGACTAAAATAAAGCGTGGAAAAACTTTCCACAGTAGCCATTCTAAAACAATATGAATAACAACACAAAGAAGAAGAAGAAGAAGAAGAAGAAGAAGAAGAAGAACATCAACAACAACAACAAGAGTTCTTCGTTGACAATGAAACCTGTAATTACAAATAGTTATCACTTAAAAAAAAAACAGTTTTAATCGGAAATTCTCGGTAAAAATATATTGTTTTCGGTCGTTTACTATTTACTATTAATTGCCAAGCTACAACCCTAGTTGGAAAAGCAGGATATACTACAAGCCCAGGAGTCCCAACAGGGAAAATAGCCCAGTGAGGAAAGGAAACAAGGAAAAATTAAATATTTTAAGTTTTTCAGTATATATATATATATATATATATATATATATATATGTATATGTATATATATATATATATATATATATATATATATATATATATATATATATATATATATATATATATATATATATATGTAAGGACAGTGAGACGAGCTATCACCAACGACAACTGACAGTATATTCAAACATACGTGAGAATATAATACAGGGTGCGGACGGAAAAGTAGCATGCTCGCAGGCGCCAATTCGGCTTGAACTAACCGCCAAAATATGTGTGTTTTTTCACACGTACAAATACTTGAATTACAAGTCAATAGAAATAGGTTATGAAATAATAAATACTGTACATGAAATTGTAGCTCTGAGGGAGCAGAATAAATATATACAGTTAGCCACAGTGTGGCGAAAGGAAAATTTAAATAAAATAGAGAATTCGGTGAAATTGTTGGACGATGGAGGGAGTGATGTCCTTACAAGTACTCCCCCCCCCCCAAGACATCAGGCGGCGTAGAGGGCTGATGAGACTAATCTTCGTACCATTTCGGGCGTCGGAGGGTTCCTCTTGTTCTTGAACGGAGGGGTGCGTCGGCGGTCGGCGTATGGATCGCTACCTCTCGTCGTCATTTGTTGCTTTTCTTCTCATTGGGCGCCTTGTTTTGAGGTGGCACTCTGGATCTGCCAGGTCCCGCGGAGGCAGTGTTGCTCCCTTCGAGAAACGCCGGTTTCATGTGGTCTATTGAGACCCAGTCATCTTGGCCATGCACGTCGAGAAGGAAGGCTTTCGTTGTTTTCTTGATTACTCGGTAGGGGCCTCGATAAGGTCTGGTTAGCGGCTGTCGATGAGCGTCGACACGGACGAAAACATACCCGCAGTCATCCAGGTTCTTTGGCTTGAAATGCTTAGTTCTGTCCTGGTAAGTTTTAAGACATGGCCTGAATTTCCTGGTGATGTCCCGAAGATGATCCAGCTGCGTGTCGTCGGTTGATGTGGGAAAGAATTCGCCGGGGACTGCGAGCGCCTCTCCGTAAACCTTTTCGGCGGGCGATGGCTTGCCATCTGCGCAAGGGGCGGTGCGAAGGCCGAGGAGTACCAAAGGAAGTTGTGATTTCCAGTCCCCGTTGGTGCAGCTCGCCATCAGGGACGCCTTGAGGGCGCGATGAGTTCGTTCGACCATGCCGTTTGCTGCGGGGTTGTATGCCGTGGTGCTGTGGAGAGTCGTTCCCATCAGGTTTGCCAGAGCGAGCCATATCTCCGACAGAAAAGCGGGGCCTCTGTCTGTCGTGATGTCGTCAGGAATGCCAAATCTGCTCTCCCAGCTTGACAAAAGGGCTTCGGCGCATGCTTGGGTTGTAGCTTCGGTCATTGGTGATGCTTCCAACCACTTCGTGGAGCGATCGATGATTGTCAGCAGGTAGCGAGCAGATCCCGAAGGCGGCAACGGTCCCACGATGTCGATGTGTATGTGACCGAAACGTCTTTTCGGTTGGGGGAAAATCAACTATCCCCGATTCGGTGTGATGGCTGATTTTGCTTGATTGGCAGTTGATGCATGTTTTCGCCCATTCCCGGGCGTCCTTTTTGATCCCTGGCCAGACGAACTTTTCAGACAGAAGGCGATCAGTGGTGCGTCCTGAGGGGTGTGAAAGTCCATGGATGATGTCGAAAATATTTTTCCTCTGCAGAAGCTGGAATCCAGGGAAGTGGGCGGCCGGTGCTGGTGTCGCAGAGGATAGTTACTCCTGCTGGCTCGAGGGGAATCGCAGTTATCTTGAGCACGGATGGCCCTGTCAGGTGATCCTGTGCCTCTTGGTCGGTGCGCTGCTCGGATGCGAGGTTGGCGTAATCGATTCCCAGGTGGATTGCATCGATTTCAATCCTTGAAAGGGCATCCGCTACTGGGTTTTTCTTTCCGGGAACGTAGCTTATGGTGCACCCGAATTCGGCGATTGCTGCGAGATGACGTTGTTGTCGGGAGGACCATGCGTCTGTCGATTTTGTGAAGGCGTGTACGAGGGGTTGATGGTGCGTCGCGATTGTGAAGGGTGTGCCCTCCAGGATGTGCCTGAAGTGGCGGACGGCGAGGAGTTCCCTGTCGAAGGTGCTGTATCTTGTTTCGGCGGGTCTCAATTTCCTGCTGAAGAATGCCAGCGGTCGAGGAGAACCATCGACGAGCTGTTCCAGCACAGCCCCACAGGCGACGTTGCTGGCGTCGGTCGTCAGTCGCAGGGGTGTGTTATCGTCGAAATAAGCCAGGGTGGTGGCTTTTGCGAGGGCATCCTTTGTCCGGGTGAATGCGTTTTGTTGAGGGGAACTCCACTCAAGTTTCTTCGCCTTTCCCTTCAGGACGTCGTCGAGGGGTGTCAGGGTCTGTGCGACGTTGGGGATGAAGCGCCTGTAGTAATTGACCATCCCCAGGAACTCCTGAAGTTGGCGGGTGGTCGTAGGTATTGGGAATTTTCTGATGGCGTCCACCTTGGTTGTTAAGGGTTTTACCCCGCACGAGGATACGCGATGACCGAGAAAGTCCACTCCTTCCGCGCCGAACGTGCATTTGTCGAAACGTACAACCATGCCATTCTCCTGTAGGCGTTTGAGAATAGCGCGGACGTGCCTCCGGTGTTCCTCCTTGGTCTTTGAGAATATCAGGATGTCGTCGACGTAGCAGACGCAGAATGGTAGGTCGCCCAGAATGCTATCCATTAGTCGTTGGAAGGTCGCCCCCGCATTGCGTAGACAGAAAGTTGAGTATGCGAAGGTGTAGGATCCGAACGGTGTCACAATGGCAGTTTTCGGAATGTCCTCCGGAAATACGGGGACCTGGAAGTAAGACTTGAGAAGGTCCATCTTGGTGAAGTATTTCGCGCCATGCAACACATTCGTCAGGTCTTGCATGTTGGGCAGGGGGTAGTGGTCGGGCGTTGTGATGAGGTTGAGGCGCCTGTAGTCGCCGCAAGGTCTCCAGGTCCCGTCAGGCTTCTTTACCATGTGTAGGGGAGATGCCCAGGGGCTCGATGCTTTCTTACAGATACCCATGCGTTCCATGTCCTCAAAGGCGCGTTTGGCGTCCTTCAGCTTCTGGGGCGGGAGGCGGCGGAATTTGGCGTGAGTAGGAGGTCCCGTTGTCGTGATGTGGTGGTAGATCCCGTGCTTGGAGAGGGATCCCGGCGAGTGTCGGAGCTCGGGCTTGAAAACGTCAGGAAATTCTTGCAGGAGGTCGGCTTAGGGCTGCGTCATTACAGCGGATACGGACATTGTGGTAGGGCCGGCTCTTAGGGCGCAGGACTGGCAGATTCCTGTGTCGATGAAGCGTTTCCCAGCAACGTCGGCAAGTAGTCCGTGGTGAGCGAGGAAATCTGCACCGAGGAGGGGGCGACTGACGTCAGCGATGGCGAAGGACCAGGAATACGAACGGCCCATGATGGATATCCTGAGGGTCCTGGTCCCATAACACCATATGGGAGACCTGTTGGCGGCGACGAGTGAGGGGGCGTCTTTGCTGGGACCAGGGTCTAGGTCGGCTTGTGACGGCGGGAACGTTGACTGCATAGCGCCGGTTTCGACCATGAGTCTACGGTTGGAGACGGTGTTGAGGATATAGAAACCATTCTTGTTTTGGTTTCCTGTAGCTGCGATGGTGGTAGGTGGTCTCTTCTGGCATCATCTTCTAGGGAAGTTGCACGGTGCCCTACATTTCTTGGCGTCAGTGTCGAACTGTTGGTGGTAGAAGCACCATGCTGGGTTAGGCCTAGGGTTCGGACGTGTCGGTTGCGGTGGTTTCCTTCTTGCTAGAGCGTTGATCTCGTCGTCGTCGTCAGGAGCTGTTGCTGAGGAGTCTATGGAAGAGCAGCTGAAGGAGGAGAACGAAGACGATACTGATGATGCCCCGAGGCGAGATGCTTTGGAGGCCTCGTGGAGCCTCTGAGCCTTCGACAGGAGTTCGTTCATCGGAAGCGTGTCGGCGTCCATCAATTGGGCCCATACGTCCTGCGGTAGGCGATGAAGGAAAATCTCGTGAGATAGGCTAATCTCGCGCCGTCGGCCGTTGCTGTCGGTTTCGGGGAGCATTAGCAGGCCGGTTAACTCGTCCCATGCCTCAACAGGAGAGGTGTCATCCATGGATTTGCCGGCGAGGTCCAGGACTTTCTGTGCCTTTGCTGAAACGGAGAGTGAGTAGATACCAATGAGTTTCGTTCTCAGGTCGTCGTAGGAAACTTGGCCAGCCTGGGCGTCGAGCCATGGGGAAATCTTGTCGAATACCTCCTCTGGGATGGAGGTGAGAACGATGTCGGCCTTGGCGCAGGAGTCGCTGAGCCTAGCGACTCGGAAGAGTATGTCCACTCTCAGGGACCAGGAAGCGGTGTTGTGTTGAGAAAATGGCGGCAGTTTGACTTTGGGTGTGGAGGCGAGGCCGTTGGGCGTGATGGGCGGGTTGAATCCGCCATTGTGGTCAGTCGACGAGTCAGCGAAGAGGCGGGAAGTTGATATGTCGGTTAAGCTCATCCTACTGCCTTACATGCACCGAGGTGTGGGGGCACCAAAGTCCGAAGCTCACGCCTAAGGTAACGGAGTAAAAAGAGGGTAGCACGGCCGTAATAAGTCCGTTAATGGCAAAGCCAAAACCGCTGATGCTACTTCAACTCCGGGGTCACCAGTTGTAAGGACAGTGAGACGAGCTATCACTAACGACAACTGACAGTTTATTCAAACATACGTGAGAATATAATACAGGGTGCGGACGGAAAAGTAGCATGCGCGCAGGCGCCAATTTGGCTTGAACTAACCGCCAAAATATGTGTGTTTTTTCACACGTACAAATACTTGAATTACAAGTCAATAGAAATAGGTAATGAAATAATAAATACATAAAATTGTAGCTCTGAGGGAGCGGAATAAATATATACAGTTAGCCACAGTGTGGCAAAAGAAGAATTTAAATAAAATAGAGAGTTCGGTGAAATTGCTGGACGACAGAGGGAGTGATGTCCTTACAATATATATATATATATATATATATATATATATATATATATATATATATATATATATATATATATATATATTTATTTATATATATATATGTGTGTGTGTGTGTGTGTATGTGTGTGCGTGTGTTTGTATGCATATATTTCATAGATGTATGTGTGTATGTGCACTAATACAAAGAAATCCTGCATTTTTTCATTCGTGGCTAAAGAAAAATTAACCGTAACCAGAGAGATGGATCCAATGTAGCACTGTCTGGACAGTCAAAGGACCCAATAGCTCTCTAGTGTTAGTATTTCAACGGGTACAAGGAAGAGGTAGAATAATCAAAGGGTCGAATAAGTAAACGATCGAATAAGCAAAAGGGTGAAATAAATAAGGGATTGAATATGCAAGGAGTTGAATAAAAAAGAGGTAGAATAATCAAGGGGTCGAAAACTTCAATCAAAAATTTCTTTTCGGTGTCCTTCTTCACAGACATGGTGATCCTATCTCCTCGTCAGTCACCTGCGAACTAAAAAGTTTGATCAAAATTTTGACAGGAGCCCACACACGCATCAAAAATTTGACGACTCGTCAAAAAATATCAAACGGATTTGATCCATCAAAATTTTGCTTCAAATCTTTTTTTGACATCAAAACGTCCTACACACACACAAATTTTGCATCAAAATTTTGATGCAAAATTTTGACGCCTTTTTTGAACGTGTATGGGCCCCTTTATGTCTATCTATCTTTTTTTTTTTTTAATCCCAGAAAGCTGCCCAATTGACCCCACATTTTCTTTCAACTTTATCGGCTGTTTGTATTACCTTCTTTGCATTTGCTCTTATCATGAACTTGTCTATCAGTTTTTCTTGAACTTCATGGAGTCGTCTGTTTTCTATGTTCTTTTCCTGTCATCTGATACTCTTCATTTTCCTTTTCATCGTCATCAAACATTTTATTCTTTTGTTTTTATGTTGAACTTTTCTACTGAAATTTATCCTTTATTCTATTAACCCTTTCTCGCCATATTGTATACATTTCTTTTATCGCCCCCTCCCTTTTATGATTTTCTAAAGTCCCACAGCTTCAGTCTCTTCTTTGAACCTTTGTAAGGCCAGGATTCTTTTCTTCTTATTATCCACGTTAGTACCCGTTTGCCAGTTCATGATTCATTTCTATTATCATGGCATCGAGATCCGTGTGAGTAATTCTATCTGTTATTCTGTAGGATGTTACCACTTTTTCTGCGCCTATGTGGGTCCTTTTGACCCCTCCCTGATCCTCTTTTCTGATTATTCCATAGTCTATAATTGTACTTTTTCCATTTTCACTTCTAGTCCAGTTTCAACTGCATTTTTCATGTGTATTTATTGTACTTAAATTCATATTATCTACTAGCTGTGCTAGCATCCTGCCACTTGAAACTTGATGTTAATTCAGGTTTATTTGCGTTTTTTTACGTTTGTAGTAGTGTACACACAAAGATAATCTTTTTGTTGTGGAGAGAGCGACGAGGAACCCTGAAGAAAACATAGAATCAAGAATCTATCTTGTTTTCAGTAGGCCTGTTGTTCTCCTGTCTTGTCTTTAGTTGCACACCCATTTTAATTTGTTGGGTAGAAACTTAATGTCTATCAAATTCCTAATTACTGATCTCGATATCAATCTCTGGCATCACCATTCAACTAGTTATTTATGCGTGATGATAAGATTGTGTTTAATTCAGATAATCCCTTGCATTCATATCTTCATCATAAGGCCCAATACTACACAGTATTTTAGAAGTTTCATTCCAACTGTGACCAGATTGTGAAATGCTATTCCTAATTTGGTGGTTGAATCAGTGGAACTTCAAAAGTATTTTTTATTTTTTTTTTTGTAAATTGTTTTCTGATGAACTGGTAGATATGTCTCGTTTTATAGTTTATATAAGACTGGTCTATTTTAACGTTGTTACTGATTTTAAGATATTTTATATTTTTTATTCATAACCTATACAGTATAGCCTATATATTATTTATTCCCTTTCCTCACTGAGCTATCTTTCCTACTGGAGCCCTTTGGCTTGTAACATTCTGCTTTTCCAAGCAGGATTATAGCTTGTCTAGTATTAATAATATTGGAATAAGATTAATACTTTCTTTTTTCATATCAAACTGCTAGTGCCCCGCCTTATTCTAAAATTTGTCATTGTTATATGTATTGCAATACACCCCCTTCTTTGGTGTCATCTTTATCTTGATAGTCTACTTAGTTAATACTGGAGGGAATTTGAAACTTTTTCGGATGTGTTTCATTAATGCACACAATAGTGCTCTCCTGTGTTAGCTCCAACAGTTGAAAGGGTTTGTTTATTCGTGTTACCTTATTTTTTGTCTATTCTTTTTTATTTTGTACTTGCATTCTTTCTTATTCGTTTACAATGACGGTGAACTTTCTTACACCATTTTAACCATTCTTTTAACACTACAAACCTTTTATGAGCTCAACGATTGTCCCAAGATGCTATGTAGAGTCTGTAGAAAAGAAAGAAGAAGAACACAGCCTAAACACACGATTCTCTTTACAGGACGCACGTTTACTGTTGAGGACAGTGGTTACCGCACGAGGCAAAACTCACCATACTTGATTCAATACACATTAAAGCAAGTGTTAATTGTAACATAATGGGTAAAATCAAGACAGAACATTCGCTTGATAGTCCCGACGCCAAGGATAGAACAGATCAAGACTCCAGCATTAAGAACAATGAAAAACCCGAAGATATGAATGGTGAAGAGGAGCTCACCTACGAGCAGAAATTATTTTTCGTGAATGCAATAGCACAACCAATGGCGTCGAAGAAGACAGCTGGTCGAATATTTAAACTCATAAGAAAAGGTAAGTGTCTTTTCATCTATTGTGTGTGAGCTTTAATTTCAAAGGAGACCCACTAGTTCAAAGCAAGGTCCTGATTCCTCTATTTTCATTCCCCATCTAAGCCTGTTTAAAGGTCACGCATGAGTGGCAGATCCAAGGGACAGTAACAGACTAACAGTTCCTTAGAGACTGACCGCAGTTGCATTGGAGGACCGTCAGCCTTAGAGACTGACCATATTTGCATACATAGGAGCAGCGCCAGCTATGACCAGAGAGTGCCAGGCAATGGTTGCTGATGACTCAACAGGTAGACCTTTAGGCTCCCCAAAACTCCCCATCCTTAGCTCACAAGGATGGGGAGGATGCAGACGCTACAATCGAACTCTTGTCCAGCAGATCGCCAGGCAAGGACGTTTTCAGGGTTTCATTGTATATTATTACATGGCAATGTATCCTAGTATTCCAACTACTTATTCTTATAGGAAAAATTACGCTCACTTCGAAAATAACACTCGTTCCCGTCGCAAATGAATAGTTACAGAAATATATATACATCTATATCCGCCGGTAATGGGGGACCCCCTTTGGGAACCCGGGGTTTTGTGTGGGGAAAACATACTGGGGAACCGATATATAACCGTAAATCAGTCCTTTTCTTCTCTATACATTTCTTTCTGGTATTTATTATAACCGTAGGAAAAGACAAATCAGTATACCTGGATATATTTGGGAGGAGCCGTTTCAAAGGTTATTTCTTGTAGTAATACAGTAACCAGTGCTGCCAACGCCTGATGTAGATTAAATGTTAGCATTCCATACCTGATGTAGATCAAATGTTAGCATTTCATGCTAACATTAGCACCCATTTGTTCGTTCGTTCGTTCTCCCCACCTTCCGTCCTGCGCATATACAACCCCCCTGCGCAGGAGTTTCTCTCCCTTATTACTCTTTTTTACCGTATTATTTTCTCATTGTATATTCGCAGTCACTGTTATTTATCATACATTCCATTTTCCCTTCTTATATTGGGTTTATTTGTTTGGTTATTTCCTTTCCCATTTGTACGTACGTTCGTTCGCACGAGTTTCCGTCTTGCGCATATATCACCCCCCTTCGCAGGAGTTTCCTCTCCCCTATTTCTCTTTTTATTACCGTGTTTTTTTTCTCATTTTATATTCCCATTCCATATTATTTATCATTCCTTCCATTTTTCCTTTCTATATTGGGTTTATTTGTTGGGTTATTTCTTTATCTCTTCCTGGTTGCACATATATACTTACTCTGGACTAGTTTTTTTATCCAGTTAATTCTCGGTATGATCATCTCATTTTATATTCCCATTCAATATTATTTACCGTTCATTCCATTTTTCCTTCCTATATTGTTTTTATTTATTTTTGTTGGTTATTTCTTTTTCTCTCCTCTGTGTCTTATAAATCCTTTCTCTGGTCTAGTTTCCGTATTTAGTTCATTCATGTTTACCCACTAGAGTTCTTTGTTTTTCCCTTAACCAATCACCCTAGGCCTATGCAGATATCTCCATACCCCTCCCACTTCCTTTATCCCTATTACCGCTCTTTTCCTACGCTTTGTTCCAATGCCTTTACCGTTGTAACCTTTGACCTGGTGAGGTGTTCTGAATTACTAGTGCGGTTTCTATTTTTGTATAGGCAAGTCATTCACGTGTTTTATTGCTATTCTGAATCCATCATTCGTAAAACTAAGAAGAAACGCCGTTGTGGTTATACCGTTACGGCCTATAAAGGTATTTTTTGGGCAAAAGTCGTCTACCCCCATGGAAGATAATATGTACCATCCACTTTTTGCATAAACATTCGGACCATGAGACCCTCATTGATGGTATCGACATATGTTAGAAAACTAGTGTCGATTGGAGAAGTTTCTGTTCCCAGGTTACCGAATACTTCGACGTTTTCTTCATAAAAGTAAGTCATTCCTCAATAGCCATTATACGTGTTTTGTGACCGGGGTACTTCTAGGCAAGGTTAGGTGGGTTTGTTAGGTTCTGTGGTCTTTCTGTACTATTTATATATTATGTAACAGTTATATGGAACAATTATTTAATATTCGAATGGAAATATTTATCATTTCTTCCACTAGTAATGGCATCGTGTCGTTGGTAGTTGGTGTTCCATTCGTCACCGTTGGTAGTACTGTGAAACAAAGTAAGCCATTCCCCAATGCTTATTATATGAGTTTTGTGACTGGTGTACTTCTAGGCAAGGTTAGGTGGGTTTGTTAGGTTCTGTGGCCTTTTGGTACTTTTTATTTATTGTTTAATAGTTATATGGAAAAATTATTTAGTTTACGTATGGAAATATTTAGCATTTCTATCTCTAGAAATGTCATCGTGTCGTTGGTAACACTGTGTACCATTCGTCAACGTTGGTAGTTCTGTCAACCATTGGTAACGTTGCTAATGTTATCGTCCCCTACATCTGTTGTTTAAATATTTTAACTCGGTATATATGTCATCAGTGTTAATATTTATATGGTTCATTTGTATTGTATTTCATTGTGTGATTTCGCACAGGAAATATATGATTTCCTATAGTAGATATCGTGATTTAACTGGTTTTCTCATTCATTTCATCCGTAATATCATCAACCAATTCGTCAACTTATAACTAACCGAATTGGTTGATCTGTTTGTTTGCGATTGAAATGATCACCAAAATCGGTTAAATCACGTTATTTGCGATAGGAAATCATATATTTCTTGTGCGAAATCACACCATGGAATAATATACAAAATTACCGTTTTCAGTAGCCCACCACAACCCCTAATGGTTTGATTATAGTTACGGACTTGGAAAACTTTCCTACCCAAAACAACGGTAAATTTGTATTGTATTACAGGGTGTGATTTTCGCACAGAAAATATATGATTTCCTATAGTAAATAACATGATTTAACCAAATTTGACCTTCATTTCAACCGGAATCAAACAGATCAACCAATCCGACTAACTTTAAGTTGACGAATTGGTTGATGTTATTACGGATGAAATGAAGGTGAAAACCAGTTAAATCACGTTATTTACTATAGGAAATCATATCTTTTCTGTGCGAAAATCACACCCTGTAATACAATACAAATTTACCAAATATTATCACATATATGTTGTGTTAAAATATTTAAATATAAGAACTTGTTCAACGTTGTCACTTCTCTTACGAATGTACTGAGAACGATAACATTAGCAACGTTATCAATGATTCACAGTACTACCAACGATGACGAATGGTACGATGAGTTACCAACGACACGATGACATTACTAGAGGTAGAAATGCTAAATATTTCCAAACATATTTTAAATAATTTTTCCATATAACTATTACACAATATATAAAAAGTACAAAAAGGGCACAGAACCTAACAAATCCACCTAACCTTGCCTAGAAGTACCCCGGTCACAAAACACTATAATGACTATTGAGGAATGACTTACTTTTATGAAGAAAACGATGAAACTTGTGGCTTCCAAGGGGGTAGACGACTTTTCCCCAAAAATGTACCTTTATAGGCAGTAACAGTATAACCACAACGACGTTTCTTCTTAGTTTTAGGTATGATGGATTCGGAATTGCAATAAAACACGTGAATGTCTTTCCTATAAAATAACAGAGAACGGCACTTGGGGCACTGTAAACGTTGAGGAATTTCGTTGTGTGATTTAAGGAAATAATCAACATTAACTGAAGAATCATAAAAATCACCATGGAATTTAGCCACTGCTTTTAGGTACGGAATACTGCAGCCGTTACAAGTTTCTATAACTTAATCCATTGAAAAATACGAAAAAATAAATCGCACTAGAAATGACGAACGCCTTACTGGGTCAAAGGTTACAACACAAAAGGCATTGGAGGAAAGGGTATGAACACACCTCTCAAAGAGATAAAGGAAGATATCTGAATAGGCATCGGTTGGTGATTGGTTAAGGGGAAAACAAAGAACAATAGCGGGTAAACATGAATGAACTAAATAGGGAACTAGTCCAGAGAAAGTATTTATGGGAAACAGAGGAGTGAAAAGGAAATAACCAAAGAAAAGAAATAAAAACAATATAGGAAGATAAAATGGAATGAATGATAAATAATATTTAATGGGAATATAAAATGAGATGATAATACGATAATAAAAAGAGTAATTGGGGGAGGGAAAACTTCTGCTCAGGGGGAGTGATATTTGCGCAGACCGAAAACTGGTATGTACGAACGTACGTACAAATGGGTGATAATGTTAGAATGGAATGCTAACATTTGATCTACATCAGACGTTGGCAGCACTGGTTACTGTATTTTTTCATGAAATAATCTTTGAAACGGCTCCTCCAAAGTTTATCCAGTTATACTGTTTTGTATTTTCCTCCTGTTATAATACATACAAAAAGGTAATGTATAGAGAAGAAAAGGCTTGTTTTACGTATATATATCGATTCCCCAGCAGGGCATGTAGTACAATACGGTTCGGTACGATATTACGGTACGGTACGGTTTTTTGGGGGATGTAAGTTCGGTTCGATATTTCGGTACGATATTTTCCTTCGAGTGCGGTATGGTACGAAAGTACAATTTTTTTTTTCGTACTTAATCGTACCATTTCCGTACCAAATTCAGATAGGTGTCGCAAGCAGCCAAACCAGTCGGCACTTGGGTCAGTAGATATTGTAGAGCAATTACTCTGAGTCAGTGATGTAAGCAGAGCAACTGATACAGCAAGCAAAGAGAGTGAAGTGGCTGAGCATATCAAAATGTTCGCCAAAGCTTCACGTATCAGTAAAAATGAGTGTATTTTCCAGTGGTGGCATTATTAACAAGAAATGCACTAAAAAATCTTGCTGAAGTAGCAGTTGCTCTCTGTTACTCAAGCGAACGTAGAGCGCACATTCTCTGGGTTGCGCTATATTCGTAATGATTTAAGACTACGTCTAAAGGAGGATATTGTTGACGCTGTAATGCTATTACGCTGCAACACATAAAACTGTATGAATACCTAATATTGTATAACTGAACATTTTCTTTTTGTAACCTTAGAAAAATAAAATTGTATTTTATCATTAATGTATTACATAACACCAATCTTCTTGATGTGGCAGTAGTAGTAGTAGAGTAGTAGTAGTGCAGTGTTATGTCTATATGAACTGCAATGTAAAAAAAAAAGTAGGTACGGAAACGGTACGATAAAATATCGTACTAGTACGGTACGGTATGAATTTTTAGGTACTGTACGAAATTACGGTATGGTAAAAATGCGTGGTACGAATTACGAAAAAACAAATCGAACCGTACCGTACTACATGCCCTGTTCCCCAGTATGTATTCCCCACCCAAAACCCCGAGTTCCCACTGGGGGTCCCCCATTATCGGAGGATATAGATGTATATATATTTCTGAAACTATTCATTTGTGACGGGAACGAGTGTTATTTTCGAAGAGAGCGTAATTTTTTCTATAAGAAAAAGTAGTTGATTTCCTAGGTTACATTGCCCTGTAATACACTACAATGAAACCAAAACAACTCCTGGTATTATTTTACTGTATTACAGGGCAATGTAACCTAGGAAAAAACTACTCTATTTGTATTGTATTGTACAAAAAGGGCACAGAACCTAACAAACCCACCTAACCTTGCCTAGAAGTACCCCGGTCACAAAACACATATAATGGCTATTGAGGAATGACTTACTTTTATGAAGAAAACGACGAAACTTGTGGCTTCCAAGGGGGTAGACGACTTTTCCCCAAAAATTTACCTTTATAGGCAGTAACAGTATAACCACAACGATGTTTCTTCTTAGTTTTAGGTATGATGGATTCGGAATTGCAATAAAACACGTGAATGTCTTTCCTATAAAATAACAGAGAACGGCACTTGGGGCACTGTAAACGTTGAGGAATTTCGTTGTGTGATTTAAGGAAATAATCAACATTAACTGAAGAATCATAAAAATCACCATGGAATTTAGCCACTGCTTTTAGGTACGGAATACTGCAGCCGTTACAAGTTTCTATAACTTCTTCCATCGAAAAATACGAAAAAATAAATCGCACTTGAAATGACGAACGCCTTACTGGGTCAAAGGTTACAACACAAAAGGCATTGGAGGAAAGGGTATGAACACACCTCTCAAAGAGATAAAGGAAGATATCTGAATAGGCATCGGTTGGTGATTGGTTAAGGGAAAAACAAAGAACACTAGTGGGTAAACATGATAGTGGGTAACATGAATGAACTAAATAGGGAACTAGTCCAGAGAAAGTATTTATGGGAAACAGAGGAGTGAAAAGGAAATAACCAAAGAAAAGAAATAAAAACAATATAGGAAGATAAAATGGAATGAATGATAAATAACATTGAATGGGAATATAGAATGAGATGATTTTACCGTGAATGAACTGGATAGGGAAACTAGTCCAGAGCAAGTATTTATGTGAAAACGGGGGAGAGAAAAGGAAATAACCAAAGAAATAAACCCAATATAGGAAGATAAAATGGAATGTATGATAAATAATATTGAATGGGAATATAAAATGAGATGATAATACGATAATAAAAAGAGTAATTGGGGGAGGGAAAACTTCTGCGCAGGGGGAGTGATATTTGCGCAGACCAAAAACTGGTATGCACGAACGTACGTACAAATGGGTGCTAATGTTAGCATGGAATGCTAACATTTGATCTACATCAGACGTTGGCAGCACTGGTTACTGTATTTTTTCATGAAATAATCTTTGAAACGGCTCCTCCAAAGTTTATCCAGTTATACTGTTTTGTATTTTCCTCCGGTTATAATACATACAAAAAGGTAATGTATAGAGAAGAAAAGGCTTATTTTACGTTTATATATCGATTCCCCAGTATGTTTTCCCCACCCAAAAGCCCGAGTTCCCACTGGGGATCCCCCATTATCGGAGGATATAGATGTATATATATTTCTGAAACTATTCATTTGCGACGGGAACTAGTGTTATTTCCGAAGAGCGTAATTTTTCTATAAGAAAAAGTAGTTGATTTCTTAGGTTACATTGCCCTGTAATACACTACAATGAAACCCTCTTTTCTATAGGAAAAATTCCGCTCTTCAAAAATAACACTCGTTCCCGTTGTAAATGAATAGTTTCAGAAATATACATATATATCTATATCTTACGATAATGGGGGACCCCCAGTGGGAACTCGGGGTTTTGGGTGGGGAAACGATTAACCAATCACGAACACATACTTGTTCCGTAACCGAAATACTGTATAAACCATGCTATTTACATTGGGTTTACCTTTTAGCGCAGCTGAAATGGCGAGCCATTAGAATTTAATGAGGGTGTATTACCCCTGCGCTAGTTAGCGGGGGGGTAGGGGAGTGGTAGCTAGCTACCCCTCCCCCCCCTCACACACAGGTGAATGCTCACTTTCACTTTTGGCTTTGACTGGGACAGACGTCTCTGTCTTGGTCCTCGCTTGGCAGCCATTGTTTGTTTTGTCTTTACTTAATCGCTTACTTTTCTTTTACTCAATATATATGTAAACATGTTTTCATGTTTGTATATATATTTGAGTATAGAAATCAGTAAGTTTCCTTTTCAGAGTTGTGTGTGTAGTGTATCTCCGTGGAGTCCTCGGCAGTTAGGCCACCACGGCGTAATTTTATGGGTTGCGATCGAGTTTGACTTCGGTCTTTCTCTCTCTCTCTCTCTCTTGAGGTCGTTCGCCCTTGTAGCTTCCTTCCCGTGTGGGGGGGTTGCTACGCCGTACGTTTTGTCTCAATTAGTTTATGAATCTAATTGTAGTTGTTTTTTTCAGCTTGTAGAACGATTCCTTTCGGGGTTTTCGTTCTTTCTTTAGTGTTCATTTATTTTTAAATTACATAATTACATAGATGCATAATTATAATTGTTATAATTCTGTTTTGGTTACAGCTCTCCTTCCGTGAGTGTAAGTGGTTGTGAGGGCACGTGCCTGTTGTGTAATTCTTGTTTCCTTTCCCTCGGGATTCCTCTTCGGAGCCTTCCCGGGGGAATGAATGTGTACTAATGTTTTTTGTTTTTATTTTTTTACAGTTACCGATCTAGTTCGTTTCTGTAATATGGCTACGGTGTGAGCTGTCTTGTGGAGGCCTGGGGATTCGGCTGTTGCTGCCTCCCCTTTGGATTTTCGTCAGGGGCGTGTCTCCTTCTACTAGAAGTACTCCCGTGACGATTGACAGCTCTCCAGTTCATTTTAGAACTCAGGAGGCTTGCCTCCTTGGGTGGGTAACTTTCCTTCCGAGGGAAGTTTTTCCTGTCCTGGCTTGAGTTTTCCCCTTTTGGGGGGTTCTTCTCTTGCCTTTTTTTCGTGCGACTATGCTCTTGGTGCTGAGCGGTCACACCTGCAGTTTCGCTCAAGGGGCTGGGCAACTGCAGGAGCCCCTCTTCGGAGGATTGCTCCTTTTAGGTCACTGGCTGACCAGTCTCTTCTACGAAGTGTTTCTCTTTCGTTCGCGAGAGAGTACACTCATAGAGACTCCTCTTCGGAGGATTCTTCTGCTGCTGTTGCTGTTGACCTCCTTCGCCGTAAGGCTCACCGTCTGCCTCGTCGTAAGGGCCTCTCATCTCCCTATAAGGGTGCTAAGAGGCGGCTTTTTGAATCTACGTTTGCAGCCTACAACTCCTTCATCCGCCCTGATGCAGATGGACAGCAGTCTGACGGGCAACGGTCTTCCCGACGGACAATGGTCTTCCCGACGGACAATGGTCTTCCCGACGGACAATGGTCTTCCCGACGGACAATGGTCTTCCCGACGGACAATGGTCTTCCCGACGGACAACGGTCTTCCCGACGGACAACGGTCTTCTGACGGACATCAGTCTCCCGGCGGACAGCCTGCGGTCTTCCGGCCTGCTCCTGCTCAGTGTTAGCGCACAGGCGCTCTCCTGCTCATCAGCGCTCTCCTGTTCGTCAGCGCTCTCCCGCTCGTCGGCGCTCTCCTGATGTTCGCCCTCCTCGCCAGCGCTCTCCTGCTCATCAGCTCTCTTCTGAGCGTCAGCGCTCATTTGAGGATCATCGTCCTGCGGTCTCTGACCATCCTACAGTTCCTGCTGAGCTCCCTGCTCGCCATCAGTCTTCTGACCCTGTGGCTACGCGACATCGTTCAGCGCGTGTGTCAAAAGCACATGTTCGCCAACGCGCCTGCGATCTTCCTGTTCCTGATCGTGAACGCGCCGCGCCACCTGTCACTTCACAGGATCTCACGCGTCGACCTCCTGCTCGCCAGTGATCACCTACGCGCCAGCGATCACCTGCTCGCCAGCGCGCACAGGCGATTTTAGTATCGCCTATTCACCAGCGTTCTCCCACGCATCAACGATCGCCTACGCACCAGCGTTCACCTGCTCGTCAGCGCGCTCAGGCGATTTTGGTATCGCCTATTCACCAGCGTTCTACGCATCAGTAATCACCTGTTTCTCGGCTATCTCCGGACCGCCCGCGTGTGTTACAGCCTGCGCGCCAACGTTCTCCAACGCTTTGTCAGCCGGAGGTTCTGAAGGGACATGGTTCGCCGGCTACTAGCTCGCCATCGCGCGATCACTCACCGGCGCATGCTGCTCGCTATTGCTCGCCAACGCGTCACCATGCCACAACGCGCCATCGCCTACCTGCGCGTCAGCGCTCTCCAGCTCACCACCGATCTCCTGTTGATCCACATCGCCAGCGGTCTTCCTCACCCACGCGGCAACGCGTTTCCTCGCCATCGCTTGCGTTCGCCGCCTCGGACACGCGCTCGTTCACCTGCCCACCCTCGCGCCCACTCGCCTGCGCGCCCGCGCTCCCGTACGACCATTCGCCCTCGCGCGACCATCGTTCGCGGCGAATTCCGCAGCCGGGGGTAGCAGCAGGAACGCCTGTTCCTAGACAACGCTCGGGATAGCCTCCACCCAAACACAGGTTGGTAGTGCAGGACAAGGATACTACTGAGGAGAGGTTAGTACATCATTCTTCCCCACCTTCTTTTCAGGCAGGTACTGTGGTGTCCACTCCACAGGATCGCCCGATCCCTTTCCCTTTAGCGAGGATTTTGGACTCTGTGTCCTTGGAGCAACAGACTCGGTTTGGTCCTCTGGCGCGGGCGTTAGTGAGGGTTATGGAACCAGCACTCGCCGACCAGGGTAACAAACCAACGGCTGTCTCTCCTACGCTAAAGAGAAAGAGAGGAGTGGACTTCGTGGTGACTTCCCCCAGGGCGAAGTTGGTTCCCAAGAGGTCGGTCGCGAAGGCCCCTTCTCCTGCTCGAGGGCTTTCTCCTTCTCCCGTGGACGAGGCCTTTCCGTCCTCAGGTGAGTCCAGTGGGGCGGTAGTCTTCCCCTCGGCACCAAGGGGGGAGACTTCGCCTCATGGAGGAGATTCATCTCGTGAGGAAGGGGCCCCTCGAATCTCGTTGTTGGGATCCTGTATCCCTCCCAGGAGGGAATCCAAGGACTCCAAGACCGTCCCGAAATCCTCCTCAAGGATTCGCCAGGAACCCACGACTACCCGGGGGAGTGTCCACGCAGGAGACTTAGCTGCCAGCCCGCAGGGAGGAGAACAGCAGGAATCCGAACATACCTTCTGGCAGGTCCTAAGCCTGATAAGGCAACTTAACGGGCTTATGGATCCAGTCATCGCCCCCCCGTGAAGGCAAAGACACGATTCTGGATGAAGTGTTTGACGTTCGGAAGGCCCCGAAGTCCAGTGCGGCTCTGCCCTGGTCTCGGGGTCTGAAGAGTGCCAGAGCTAGTGCCTTCCTTGAGAAGAGTTTGTTTGTGCCCAAGGACAGAGACTTAGACGGCGGCTGTGCGGAAGAAGTCGACTTCCGTTTTCACTCCTCCAAGGGGCTTTCTTCCAGACTCTGCAGGGCTCCAGCGCCTTTTTCTTTCAACCACGTCGGCCTAAGTTATCGGCTACGACAACTGAGACAAGGTGTCCAATTGCAGTTTCCTCCTGTCAGGAACAGATGGCATGGGAGGCTCCCGGGGGGGGGGGGGGGGGGGGCATAGTCCTAAAGGGAGCGGCAGAGTTCACGAACTCTAAGATTGCAGGTTTCACGCTGGGAGGATGCTTAAGGTTACTCATCCGGATGACAGCTTCCCGATGCCCATTCCCGCACGATCTCTGTGATCAGCCAAGGATATCACGCCTGCCGTCTCTGTCAGCGAATTCAGTGTCTCTGAACCTCTATGCCATAACGTCGGCAAGAGATGCCCGTTTGGGCAGAATGATCCATACCTTAGGCGAAAGTCCTCCATAGGATCATCGACGGCTTCACCCCCGGCTTCTTCAGTCGATCCTTTCTTGTAAGGAAGTATCTGAGACGGGAGTTCCGTAGTCGACCTCTCACCCCTGATCAAGTTTGTCGAACAAACTTCGGCCAGCGTAGAACAGCAGAATCGATCAGACTGGTAACGAGGCAACAGGACTCCTTAAACCCTGGATCGGAAGGACGGGTACTTTCAGTTTCCATTCCATCCATCTTCCAGGGAGCTCGTGGAATTCAGCCTAGACTGCAGGTATTCCTGCTTATGATGCAGTGTGGCGATCCCGCCGTGGCATCGCAGGTTTTTTTCCCCAGAGAACTCTCCCTGCTTTCCTCATGGCCGCTCAGGTGCAGGCTTCCGCCTCCTTCGCTTTTTGGAGGGCTGGTCAACTCCGGTAGGCTTGGGTTCGACCTTCTTCAGCGCCGGGACAAGCTCCCGGATACTTACCATGAGTGTGGGTTCATGGTATTTTGCTAGGAGCCTTCTCTTCTTCTGCCTCAACATCTGGAGTATCTGGCCATGATATTGAGTCAACGGCCTTACCACGTTGGAAACCCCGCTTCTCGTCCGTCCAGCGAGGTTAAGCAACGTCGGTTCTGGTTGGTACTTGGATGGGTGACCACCTGGGGACGCCAGATTCTGTTGCCACATTCTCCGAGCCTTCCCTTCAGTTGACTGTGGCAAGGCTGAGGAGAGTCGCAGTACCTGTTCTCAGTTGGAACGTTTCCTAGTTCTCCTTTCCTCATTGACCCGTCTATAGGCCGAACGGTCGCCTCAGGAAAAGTTCCATGTGGGGTGGTCCAAGTTCCGGTGGTTTCAGGCAACGATTAACCGGACTTCCTGGCCCCTATGGGACCTATTAGACCTGCAATGGGTGTTGACCTATGGAACCTCTTGATGGGAGTGGATATTCTCGTCCTTTCCCCACATTCTTGATGCTGTTCTCGGACTTGTCAAAGAAAAGGGGGAGGGGGGGGGCATGTTCCGGTCCAGGCCTATGGTCAGGACCTGAAGGATACCTCTCCATCATTCAGGTAGGCTTAGGGGCCGTAGTCTGGCCCCTCTACAGATCTTACAGCTCCTGCCGAGTCGCTTCGTGCGCGTCTACTTCATGATTCTGTCGTGTTCTAACCAGCAGGGGACGCATTTTCACACCTTCACATCTTGCAGTAGAGATACCGAGATGATTGAGATACTCTCAATACCACCATCGGCTCTCTCATTCCAGGCAGAGGAATGTTCTCTCCGACTATCCGAGCAGAGCCTCGTAGAGAGAGTGTACCTGGGGGTCTTTGACCTTGAGTAACCAGCAAGTCCTGGTCTGGGGGACCTGATCGCGACAGCTTGGAACCTCAAGCTTCCGCTGTTCTTCCCCCCAGTCTCAGACCCCGAGACTCTGGCAAGATGCATTCCGGTGATGGTGGGACAACTTCGACGCCTGCGTCTTCCCTCCTTTTTGTCTGTGGAGAATGGGTCTCAACAAGACCAGGTTGTCTGTCAACCTTTCAATGGGAGAGCTCCACTGGGACTATGCGCAGAATGGTTTCTGGACCCTCTGCTTCCCCTGACGGAACTCCCGGGACAGCTTCTCCCACGGCCCAGACTACTCAAACAACCACACTGCAGCATCTTTCACGAACCGGGGCGTCGCTTCGGCTTCATGCCTGGAGACACTACGCCTCCTCCTCAAGAAGAGACAACCCGCTACAGTCGCGTCATCTGCGATAGTCATCCACAGGGGTCTTCCAGGCAAAGTGAAGAGTCTTCGGTGGTTGGTGCCGTGGGAGATATACCTCTTCCCTTGAGGCCTCTTCTCCAGCAATAACGGTCTTATTGCCTTTCAGCGGGAGGAAACTCCTTTCCGCTCTCGGCAATGAAGCCTGTCGCTCAGCCTTTCCCTGACCTTCAGGCTTAAAGGAATAACTTTTTCCTGCCCGCTGGATCTTTCCTCGCTCATGCGAAGCTACGATCGTCCCTGCCCTAGTCGGAGGGAGACCTCCAACTTGGAGCATGGCTCGGACTTTTTAGTCCCTTAAGAGATCTTCTCAAGACCCTTTACGACAGGCCTCGGATTGTATTCCGTCTTGGGTCTCCTGCTCACTCTGGCCGCGGCCAGTGTGTAAGCAATCTTCTTGGTCTCACACGACTCCGCCCTTTCTAAGGAAGAGGGGAAGGCAACATTCAGGTTCGCTCCTGAGTTGTTGGCTAGACTCAGAATCTTGGGGTCCCGGCCCTTCGGTCCAATTCCTTCAAGATTTCGAGTCTCCATTCTGTATCTGATGTCCCAAGACCTTCTCTTTCTTGCCAGTAAAGGAATCGAGAGGTTAGCTTTGGGAACAGCTGCAGTTTGTCCTCAGTTGCAGCCGATTTGGGAGCACAAGGAGGACACGGGGGAGAGTCACCAGTATACCTCTTCAGATCGGACTCAAGGACATTCATCTCGACCTGTCTCCAGACCCTCCCCCGTCACGTCGCCCTACAGCACGATGTTGGATACATCGCAACGTCCCTCGCCTTCGAGTAATACTACTCTGTGACGCAGGTGCTACAAGCTGGAGTCTGGAAGCGTCTAATGACCTTCGCAGCCCGCTTACTGCAGGGCGTGACCCACAGGAGTTTCGATACGTTTTCTATCGCTCTGTGGTGGCTACACAACAGCTGGTCTAACCTCAGGCTCCTTTTTGGACAGGTAGCAGAAGGTTGAGGGCATTGTTATCAGGTTTTAGTCTGCATGAATGAAAGAAGTATGTCTGGCCCTTATTTCTTTCTTTATCATCCCCTCTACAGGGAAGCAGCATCCTGGTCTCTGCATAGCTGACCTCGAACCTCTGCAGGTAAACCATGCTTCCTTGTGTTCCAAGTATTGAGTCAATACTGTCGCGTCCCCCATACCCTGACGAGGTGGTATTGGGAACGTCCCATGCAACCCTCCAGCGCACACCTGTGCGCCCTCATCCAACCGCGCGTCCTGCTCGCCCACCGTAGCAACGCACACCTGTGCGTCCACATCCTGATGCGAGCTCACGATCACCTGCATGCCCAGCGCGCCCACAGGCTAGTATGCTTGTCCTTTCGGATCAGCACTTACCTACGCGCTGGCATCCCTCCCTCGCGCTCTCGCGACCTCGCCCGGTTCTTCCGGATACGCGCTCAGGCTCCCCTGTCCTCTCGCGCCCTCCAGTGCTGCATCAGGATGCTGCGAGTCCTCGCATCCGGCCGCCTCCCGTTCCGGCTCCTGTGCCCCACACGCCCTCGCCATCTCCTACGCGCGGCCGCTCGAGCTCCTGCGTGCCCGCGCGGCCGCACCATCTCCTGCGCACCCACGCGTCCGCACCATTTCCTGCGCGCCATCGCTCCCACGCGCCTGTGACCTCGCCTACGCGCCCTCGTGCCCGCTCCACCACCCTCTCTCGCTCACGCTGATGCGCATGCGCGAGATTTCTGTGTCACGCGATCCTCTCGCACGCGACCCTGACCAGGGCCCATCACGCGACCTCCAGTGCGAGCGTCGCCAGGCGGATAGGTCTTCGTCTCGTTCCCCTCCTCGCTAGCGCAGACCAGTGCGCTTGCCGGAGGAGGGGCGGTACCCGGATAGGTCTAAGGATTCTTTCTTTCAAGCTTCGCAGGCGAACTCGCATTTGTCGACTCCTCCAAGGGATCGAACGATCCCATTCCCTCCAGAGGGAGTTTCTGACAGCGCGACTGTCAGCCAGCAGCCCTGGTTCGGTACCCTGGTCAGAGCTCTTGTGCAGGCGATGAAGCCCGTCCTCTCTGACATGGGTCAGAAATCAGTGGCAGCTTCCTCCCCCCTGAAGAGGAAGAGAGGAGTCTCTCCCGTGGAAACACCTCCAAGGCCTATTTTGTCTCCTCGCAGATCCTTGCGCAAGGCTCCTTCCCCCCCCCAGACTTTCTCTCCCTCCCCTGCGGATGAGGATTACCCATCCTCAGGAGAGTCGGACGAGCCGGACCGTTCCCCCATCGCACCAATGGGAGAAGCTCCGCCTCTCCCTGAGAAGTCTTCTCGTCCGGGGATGGAAAAGAGCCTGCACCCATCGTTACTCGAGTCCTGTATCCCGCCTAGGAGGGAACCGAAGGACTCTTAAGACGATCCCTAAATCGTCAACAAGGATCAGGCAGGAGCCACCTAGACCTTCCGAGGATGTCCATGTGTCCCCCCAGGAAGAGCCACTGGGGACGGGAGACATCGCTGCCAGTCCTTCAGGAGGAGAGCACCAAGAGTCAGAACACGCATTCTGGCAAGTCCTGACCCTCATGAGGAACCTCAACAGGATCCCAGACCCTGAGATTCCTCCTCGTGAAGGGAAGGACACGGTCTTGGACCGCGTCTACGGTACCTAGAAACCCTCTAGGGCCAGTGCAGCTTTGCCCTGGTCTCAGGGGATGATGAGTGCTAGGGACAAGGTCGAGGGCCAGCTCTCTGATCTTGCCTCCTCCAGCAGATCCAGTGCCGGTAACAAGCTCCTCCCTCCTCCTCGAGTCCATCAGAGGAGGTACTTTGAGATCCTTGAGGAGTCTTGTTTGGGTCTTCCGATTCATCACTCCGTGGAAGAACTCACCGGGGGAGTCCCTTTTGAGAGAGACTCCAACCGGCACATGTCCTACTCAGCTACTGAGATCCTAAGCCAGGAGAAAGTCGCTAAGTGTGCCATGCAGGCAACTTCGTGGCTTGACATCTGGCTGGGGTCTCTGGGCATCCTAGTGCAGTCTGAGGACCTCTCCAAAGAAAGCACCAGGAAGGCACTGGCGACTTTCTTACTCAGGCACGCGGACCATTGAGTTTCTGGCCCACCAAGTCTCGAGCTTGTGGGCCAATACGATTCTCAAACGTCGGGACGTTGTGGCTGAGAGGTTCCACCAGAAGGTTCCCAGTTCGGAGGTTAGCAGGCTCAGACACTTTTCCGTGTTTGGTAAGAGTTTGTTTGAGCCTAAGGACGTGGAGCTTACCGCTGAAAGGTGGAGGAAGTCCAACCAGGATTCCCTCATCCATAGGGCCCTGACATCGAGGCCCTACAAACCTCCAGCGGCTCAACAGCCCCGTCCAGCTAACGACACGAAGAAGACCACTGCAGCGAAGCCGAAGGTGTCTTTGCCCTTTCCTGCCAAGAGCAGAAGGAGCAAGAACTCCAGGGGAGGCAAGAACCCTAGAGGTAACAGCCGAGGCCGTAAACGCTAGGGTTGGCAGTCCCCCTGCATGTCCACCAGTGGGGGGATGCCTACAAAGTTGCGCGACAAGGTGGCAGCAACTCGGGGCAGATGCCTGGACGATTTCCGTGATCGCTCTGGGTTATCGCGTCCCGTTCACAGCCTCTCTACCTCCCCTGACAGCGAATCCAGTGTCGTTGAGCTCTCTTGCCATGGGATCGGCAAGAGGGCAAGCCCTTTGGGCAGAAGTCCAGACCATGTTGAAGAAGGACGCTCTCCAGGAGGTTGTAGACGGGTCCCCAGGCTTCTACAGTCGACACTTTCTTGTGAGAAAGGCGTCTGGAGGCTGGAGACCAGTCATCGACCTCTCAACCCTGAACGGGTTTGTCAAGCAGACTCCGTTCAGTATGGAGACGGCAGACTCGGTCAGACTCGCAGTGAGACCACAAGACTTCATGTGTACACTGGACCTGAAGGACGCGTACTTCCATATCCCAGTACATCTGTCTTCAAGGAAGTACCTAAGATTTTGCCTAGACAACAAGATCTACCAGTTCAAGGTGCTGTGTTTCAGTCTCTCCACAGCCCTTCAGGTGTTCACCAGAGTGTTCACCCTGAACTCTTTGTGGGCTCACAGGATCAGCATCCGTCTCCTTCGTTATCTGGACGACTGGCTGATCCTAGCAGACTCGGAGGCAACCCTTCTTCGCCACGGAGACAAGCTCCTCGAAGTTTGCCAGGATCTAGGGATCATGGTAAATCTCGAGAAGTCCTCTCTGCAGCCCTCTCAGAAACTGGTATATCTAGGCATGTCATAGACACCAATCGCCACAAAGCCTTCCCATCAGACGACAGGATAGCAAGGCTGAGGAAGGTCGCGAGACCTTTCCTCAATCGAGAAGAACTCCCAGCCCAATCGTGGCTACATCTCCTCGGCCACCTCTCCTCCCTGGCCCGTCTCGTTCCCAACGGTCGCCTCAGAATGAGATCCCTCCAGTGGCGACTTAAGTCCCGGTGGAATCAAGGTCACGATTCCCCGGACACTTTGATCCCTATGGGTCCTGCGGAACGGACGGACCTCCAGTGGTGGGTGGCGGACGAGAACCTACGAAAGGGAGTGGATCTTCTCGTCCTTCCCCCGGATTTGATGTTCTCGGACGCATCAAAGAAAGGGTGGGGGGCCCACGTTCTGAACCACAGAACCTCAGGCCTGTGGTCAGAATCAGAAAAGTACCTTCACATAAACCTGCTAGAAATGAAGGCCGTGTTCCTGGCACTTCAGAAGTTCCACCAAGTCCTGGCGGGCTACTCTGTGGTGGTGATGAGCGACAACATCACGGTGGTGGTTTATATCAACAAGCGGGGAGGTACCTTTTCGGAACAGCTATCCCATCTTGCAGTAGAGATACTGAGATGGTCCGAAGTCCACTCGATCTCGCTAGCGGCTCGCTTCATTCCAGGCAAAAGGAATGTGCTCGCCGACAGTCTGAGCAGAGCGACGCAGATAGTGAGTACCGAGTGGTCTTTGGATCCTCAAGTAGCCAACAAAGTCCTGACTTTGTGGGGCTCCCCGACGGTGGATCTGTTTGCTACAGCGCTGAATTTCAAGCTCCCGCTGTACTGCTCCCCAGTCCCGGACCCCAAGGCTCTTGCAGGATGCCTTCCAACAATGGTGGGACAACGTCGATGTGTACGCCTTTCCCCCGTTCTGTTTGATGAGGAGGGTGCTCAACAAGACCAGAATATCGGTCAATCTATCAATGACCCTGATAGCTCCGCTATGGCATCACGCAGAATGGTTCCCGGGCCTTCTGCAACTCCTCACGGAGGTTCCGAGAGAACTCCCTCCACGTCACGAGCTACTCAAACAACCACACGCCAACATCTTCCACAAAGCCGTAGCTTCGCTTCGACTTCACGCCTGGAGACTATCCAGCATCTCCTCACAGAGAGGATTTTCGCATCAAGTTGCGAACAGGATGTCTGGTCACCTGCGCAAGTCATCCGCAGGGGTCTACCAGGCGAAGTGGCGAGTCTTTTGTGGTTGGTGTCGTGGAAGGGGTATCTCTCCCCTCGATGCCACTATTCCAGCAATAGCGGAGTTCCTTGTGTATTTGCGGGAGGATATGCGCCTTTCAGTCTCGGCAGTGAAAGGCTATCGCTCAGCCTTGAGTCTTGCCTTCAGGCTTAAAGGAATGGACATTTCTTCCTCGCTGGAACTTTCCCTTCTCATACGGAGTTATGAATTTACCTGCCCTCAGTTGGAAGTGAGACCTCCTCCCTGGAACGTGGTTCGAGTTCTTAGGTCTCTTAAGAGACCTCCCTACGAACCATTACGCCAGGCTTCAGATCGCCACCTTACCTGGAAGACGGTTTTCCTGCTAGCTTTGGCCTCGGCCAAGCAAGTCAGTGAGTTACATGGTCTCGTACGACATCGCCCATTCAAGGGGATGGGGGGGAGGTAACTTTCAGCTTCGTCCCTGAGTTTGTTGCCAAGACTCAGAATCCGGGAGTGCCGGACCCTAGGTTCGACTCTTTCCAGGTTTCGAGTCTCCATTTTGTAACAGATGACCCAGACCATCTCCTACTGTGCCCAATGAGGAGTCTAAGGTTGTATCTTAAAAGAACAGCTGCAGTTCGTCCCCAGGTGCGAGCCCTGTTCGTGAGCACTGGGAAGACGAAGAGGAGGGTCGCCCTGGATTCACAAGGTGATACATCTGGCCTTGAATCCTGACCCTCCTCCGTCATGTCGTCCTAGAGCGCATGATGTCAGGGGCATAGCTACGTCCCTGGCCTTCAAGAAAAATTATTCAGTGATGCAGGTCCTTCAAGCTGGGGTGTGGAAGCGTCAGACCACCTTCACGGCCCACTACCTGCAAGATGTGACACACAGGAGGCTCGATACGTTCTCTATCGGCCCTGTGGTGGCTGCACAACAGCTGGTCTAACCTCAGGCTCCTTAATGGACAAGTAGCAGAAGGTTGAGGGCATTGTTACCCGGTTTTAGTCTGCGTGAATGAAAAGATCTGTCTGGCCCTTATTATTTTCTTCATCTTCTCCTCCCTTGGAGAAAGCAGCATCGTGGGTTCTCTGCACAGCTGACCTCGAACCTCTGCAGGTAAGCCATGCTCCCTTGTGTTCCTAGTATTAAATGTAATACTGTCATGTCCCCATACTGAGACGAGGTGGTATTGGGGGAGTCCTAGCCTAGATTTCCATCTGAAGAACTCCAGGTCAACTTCCTAGGATGAGTCACTTCTCACCTTCACACACAGCTTATGTAGGCTGCAGCAGTTTCATAGCATGCCAGCGAGGAGCAGGGACCCCTTACTTCTTGAGTACTTACACACTTGAATTTGGGGTCCCCGGGCAAGTCAAAGCCAGTATGGCAGGGACTTACCTCCCTTCCTAAGGGTTGAGTCACCCCATGTAAATAGCGTGGTTTGTATTTCAGTTACGGAACAAATGACAAATTCGTAGATAATTTGTATTTTTCCTAACTATACAAACCTTAGCTATTTACACATATGTATTTGCCCGCCAGCCCTGTCCCCCGGGATAAGTCCTACCTCTAAGCAAAGTGAAGCATTCACCGGTGTGTGAGGGGGGGGTGTAGCTAGCTACCCCTCCCTAACCCCCGCTAACTAGCGGCGGGGTAGTAAACCCTCGTTAAAACTTTAATGGCTCGTCATTCAGCTATGTCGAAGTAATTACCCCATGTAAATAGCTAAGGTTTGTATAGTTAGGAAAAATACAAATTATCTACGAATTTTTCATATTTATATTTTTCGAACTATACAAACCTGGGTCCTTTACTCATACTTTCCTGCTAACACCAACCCCCTAGAAAGTTCCAGCTGCTATCTGAGTTGTCAGAGAGCCAGCTGGGAGATAACTACCTGTCGGTCATTAACATCCCGTTATAAGTTTTTCATTGCTGTATTCCCAGCTTTACTGTTATTGTTCTTCTATGTAAAGGACACTTGTTTGTATAGTCAGGGAAATTACTATTACTATTCAAAATTTGTCTTATGTTTTTTTTTTTTTTTTTTTCCGTACAGCAAACCAGCACAAGACACCTCAACAGAAGCCCTGCATGTACATTGGATTGAAGAATGTCCAGACTAGAATAAGGAAAGGTGATAGAGGGTGAGTAGATAATTTTACTTTTACAATTAATTTGAGACCCTTCACTGTTTAATCTTTAAAAAATTTGTAGTAAAATTGAAATTGACTTTTATGTGTTTTTTTTTTTTAAGATTTGTTCCTACACAAATGCAAACCCTATTTCTTTACATAAGAGTATGATATTCAGTGAAGCTTGAACACTGCTGTTAAAACTATGCCGAGGTGTCAACAACCAGCTGGTGGTTACCAGTCTGCAATGAGGAACCACCCCCGGCCTCATTGGCTCACTTTGCAAACCACGTTGATTTCAGCTGTAGTTTTGAACAGACATTTTAAATATTTAACTTAGCCGGTGGATATATATGTAGCTAACGTCTCCGACGGTCAGCAGATTCAAAACTCGCGGGCGATCACAGTGCTGGGTTGCTGGGTGTACACTAGCGCCACCACACGGCAGGATACTATCACTATTCCCAAATTCTCCAGTTCTTCTCTGTCGAGTTGGATGTCAACATTGGTTCCTTGCTCTCGCTAAACCTAAAGTTTTTTCAACAATTGGTGAAGTACTTGTTAATGGATTTTTGGCTTTCGCTGTGTTGGATATTCTTCGAATACTCTTGAACCCTTTTTTGATTTGCTGTTGCTGAACTTTGCTTGTTTTTTTTATCTCTCTTTGAACATTCCATTATGGCTGACCCTTCTCCTGTTTATATAAAATGTGCCTAAGATTGTAACAGGCGCCTTCCAAAGGCTTCCATCGATCCCCACTCTTTTTGTGTTAATTGTAAAGGTAAAGCTTGTCAATTAGGGGATCGATGCGATGAGTGTGTCATTTTGTCTGAATTTGAGTGGTTAGAGTATGACAAATGTACTAGTAAACTCGAGAGAGATAGGGTAAGAAGAAGTTCTTCTCGTTCTCAAGAATTTTTCTCTTCCCATGCCCCTGAACCTTTTCCTCCCCCTGTAGTGGTAGTTTCAGAACCCCCTACTTGCATTAACGAACCTTCACTCAAAGAAGGCTATTCATGCTTTGGGCGCAAAAGTCGAATCGCTGGCTACGGACAGAAACCAGCTTATGTCCGACGTAAAATTTTTAAAAAGTGAAAGTGTTAAAGTGAAAAGTGGTAAAAATGTGTTCAGTGTTAATGCGGAGGGTTCGTCTTCGTACTTGCCGCTCACCCAGTCCGAGACCTCTTTCAACCTCCCCAACCCCTGGGAGAAGGAATATCGCAAGACCAAAGGGAGCGATAGGTGTAGAACAACGAACAGACGTTCCCTCAAAGGTTGCAGACGTTGCTCCTCAAGCACGTCCTTACCATAAGAGAGGCGAGACTAGGTTCTCCTCGTCATCTTATGACGCTTATGTTGGCAAGAAATCCTGGCGTCAGGTTTCAAGACCTCTGAAAAGAAAGTTAGTTCCTTCAGAACAAAGTCAACGTCCTGGCGGCTGTAGTCACTGGAGCAGCCCGGAACGTATTCCTTCTTCAGAGGAAGGTTCGCCTATTAAACGTTCTTATTTAAAGTCAAGTTTTGTGGCTCCGGAGGACCCTTCTAAGAGTCACGGTTCCGTTGTGTTATCTGGTGGTTCCTGATGTGACCGGAGTGCTGAAACTTCCGTTTGTGATGACGTTCCCAACGTCACGGTCTGTTCCGAGTGTTACCAGTCCTAATTTTAGTGATTTGCAGGACATGCAGTCTAAGCTGTCCGTTTTAATGCAGGCTTACGGTCCTGCTCCTGTTCGACAGGAACCTTTTATTGCAGTACGTCACGGTTCTGATAAGTGTGAATCAGGTCTTCAACCATGTAAGCGTGAAGCTTTTCGTCACGCTGACGTTAACCCAAGTGTTAGCTTTGCTGTTAAGCAAGATTCAGAGCGTAAATCTCGATGTGACGTTGAGCGTCAGTCCTTTAAGTCTAACAGTGATTTCAAGCTGCAGTCACTGCAGTCACGACGTGACGTTGAGCGTCAGTCACGACATGACGTCGAGCTGCAGACACCGCAGTAACGACGTGACGTCTAGCTGCAGACACCGCAGTCATGACGTGACGTCGAGCTGCAGACACCGCAGTCACGACGTGACGTCAAGCTGCAGACACCGCAGTCACGACGTGATGTCGAGCGTCAGTCACTGCAGTCACGACTTGACGTCAATCGTCAGTCACTGCAGTCACGACGTGACGTCAACCCTCCTGCCTTAACTGCTTCTCAGATACAAGTCGATGTAGGCTGTCAAGCTTTACCCTTGCGACATGCTATGACTTCACCTTCTCATTTATCAGATGAAGTTCTCTCTGAAGAGGAAGTTGGTGATCCTCTTTCAACTAATGTGCATTTGGGGATCCTGTCAGAAGAGGAAGAACCTAGAGTTGTCCAACAATCCCTTGATTTTAAGAAAATTATGAATGTTTTTAGAGGAGTTTTTCCTGCTCATTTTGTGACTGCTGCTCCCCATTCGCCGCCTTCAGAATTTACTTTAGGCATGACTGCTTCAACCCCTTCTTATACGAAGTTAGTGCTATCTCGATCTTCCAAGAGGGCCATGCGCTTGCTGGGAGACTGGTTGGAAACCAAGAGAAGTCTGGGAAAGTCTCCCTTTGCTTTTCCTCCTTCTAAACTAGGCTCTCGTTCGAGCGTCTGGTATGACACGGGAGAAGTTCTTGGCTTGGGAGTGCCTGCCTCTGCCCAGGGAGACTTCTCAAGCCTGGTAGACTCTCCTCGTTGTCTAGTCATGAGAAGCTCCAAGATTTTGTGGACTTCTTCAGAGCTTGATCATCTGCTTAAAGGAGTCTTTCGAGCTTTCAAAGTTTTTAATTTTTTGGATTGGTCGTTGGGGGCCTTAAGTAAGAAGGTGTCTCCTTCTAACAATGATGCTGCCATTCAGATTATGTTCTGTATGGACAAGGCTATAAGGGACGGTTCTAACGACCTTGCGTCTTTTTACTGCAGGAGTTTTAAAGAAGAGGGAATCTTTGTGTTCATTCCTTTCTTTGGGAGTTACTCCATGCCAGAAGTCGGAGCTCCTGTTTGCTCCTTTATCACGTGCTCTTTTTCCTCAAGACCTCATCAAAGATATTGCGTCATCTCTTGCGTTGAAGGATTCACATGATTTAGTGGCCAAAACAGCCCGCAAAGTTTTGCCTTCATCTTTTTCCAGTAACAAAACCAAGTTAGATACGCCAGCTTCCAGATTCATTCCTCCCTTTCGTGGCAGAGCCTCCAACAGAGGCACCTCTTGTTCTGACGGAAGACGAGGTAAGAGAAGGGGGTCCAGATCCAGCCGTGGCAGAGTCTGACTGTCCACAGCTTCAGACAGCAGTAGGGGCCAGATTGACGAACTTCTGGCAAGCATGGGAGAGAAGGGGAGCGGACCAATGGTCTGTCCTTTTATTGAAGGAGGGTTACAAAATCCCTTTTGTAAGGAAACCTCTTGTACAAATTCCAATAGACCTCTCTCCCAGGTATCGAGAGGAAGCAAAGAGACAGGCCTTACAACATTAGGTGTCTCTTTTGTTAGAGAAGGGGGCGGTGGTGAAGGTCTTGGACCATCAATCCCCAGGCTTTTACAACCGTCTCTTCCTGGTTCCGGAGAACACAGGAGGTTGGAGACCAGTGCTAGATGTGAGTGCACTCAACGTGTTCATTTTAAAAATAAAAGTTCACGATGGAAACATCCAAATCTGTTCTAGCAGCAGTAAGGGAAGGCGACGGGATGGTCTCTCTCGACCTCCAGGACACGTACTTCCATATCCCGATCCACCCAACCTTTCAGCGTTATCTAAGGTTCATGTACGGGGAAGAAGTGTACCAGTTTCGAGGTCTGTGGTTTGGCCTCAGCCCTGCTCCTCTAATTTTTACAAGGCTCATGTGGAATGTAGCGAGCTTCCTTCATTCGTCGGGGATCAGAGCCTCCCTTTATTTAGACGACTGGTTAATCAGGGCGTCGTCATTAAACCGCTGTCTGAAGGATCTCGTATGGACATTGGACCTAGCCAAAGAATTAGGTCTTCTTGTGAATAAAGAGAAGTCACAACTGACTCCGTCCCAGACTATTCTTTATTTGGGGATGGAGATACAGAGTCGAGTTTTTCGGGCTTTTACATCGCCCACAAGGTTAGAACAAGCCCTGTTAAAAATTCATCAATTTCAGGAGAAGAGCAGTTGTTCTGTAAGAGTATGGATGAGCCTCTTGGGAACTCTTTCATCACTGGAACAATTTGTCTCCCTGTGAAGGCTCAACCTTCGCCCTCTCCAGTTTCATCTCAACCAACATTGGAATAAGGAGAAGGGCTTGGAGGCGATTTCCATTCCTCTCTCGAACTCAATCAAGACGTGTCTGAATTGGTGGGACAACAACCTCAGACGTCGAGAGGGTCTCTCGCTTGCCCCCAAGAACCCAGACAATGTGTTGTACTCAGACGCTTCGGACTTGTGTTGGGGAGCAACTCTGGACAGACTAGAATGCTCAGGTCTTTGGTCCAAAGATCAGGAGAGGCTTCATATAAACCACAAGGAGCTTCTGGCAGTCCATCTGGCCTTGAAAAGCTTCAAAAGTCTGATTCGGAACAAGGTGGTGCAGGTGAACTCGGACAATACCACAGCGTTAGCCTACATCTTAAAGCAAGGAGGGACCCACTCGCACTCCCTTTTTGTCACCGCAAGGGATATCCTAGTTTGGTCAAGGGAAAGAAACATCTCCCTTCTTACGAGATTTGTTCAAGGAGAAAAGAATGTGATAGCGGACTGTCTCAGCAGAAGAGGACAGGTCATCTCCATGTAGTGGATGCTTCACCAGGATGTGTGCGAGAAACTAAAGAGGATTTGGGGTCGACCTACCAAAAACCTGTTCGCAACATCATTGACAAAGAGGCTTCCTACTTATTGCTCCCCAGTTCCAGATCCAGAGGCAATCCACATAGACGTGTTATTACTGGACTGGTGTCACTTGGAAATGTATGCCTTTCCTCCATTCAAGATCCTTCACAAGGTTCTTCAGAAGTTCGCCTCTCACGAAGGGACCAGGTTGACGTTGGTTGCTCCCCTCTGGCCCTCAAGGGAATGGTTCACCGAGGTACATCAATGGCTGGTTGACGTTGCAAGAAGTTTACCATTGCAGATGGATCTCCTTCGTCAACCTCACATAAAAAGATTCCATCAAAGCCTCCCCGCGCTTCGTCTAACTGCCTTCAGACTATCGAAAGACTCTAGAGCTCGAGTGTTTTCGAAGGAGGCAGCTAGAGCAATTGCGAGGGCAAAGAGATCCTCTACCATCAGGATCTACCAATCCAAATGGGAGGAGGTATTTAGAGATTGGTGCAAGTCTTCCTCTGTCTCCTCATCCGATACCACTGAAGCACAGATCGCGGACTTCCTGCTTCATCTTAGGAATAACTGTATCCTTTCTGCCTCAACTATTAAAGGCTACAGAAGCATGTTAGCTGCAGTTTTTAGACACAGGAACATGGATTTGTCTAAAAATAGAGATCTTCAAGACCTTCTCAAGTCTTTCGAGACTTCCAAGGAGCGTCAAATCATTACTCCAGCTTGGAACTTGGATGTGATCCTTAAGTTTCTCATGTGTGAGAGATTAGCCTCTACACTCAGCCTCCCTCAAAGACCTTACTCTCAAAACTCTCTTTTTAGTGAGCCTTGCTACAGCAAAGAGTTATTGAAGTGCATGCTTTCAGCAAGAATATCTGCTTCTGCTCCAATAAGGCAGTATGCTCTTTACAGCTTGGTTTCTTGGCCAAAAATGAACGACCATCTCATCCATGGCCTAAATCTTTTGAGATTCCCAACCTGTTGGACGTGGGTGGTGATGAAATTGAAAGAGTTTTGTGCCATGTAAGAGCGCTAAAATTTTATCTGGACAGAACCAAAATGTTAGGAGGTAATTCAGAGGCTTTATGGTGTTCAGTCAAAAAGCCCTCCTTACCAATGTCGAAAAATGCCTTGTCACTTAAGTGAGAATGACCTGAGTTTATTGAAAGTTAAGACTCATGAAGTCAGAGCTGTGGCAACGTCAGTGGCTTTCAACCAAATAGATCCCTTAGGAGTATTATGGGCACAACCTTTTGGAGGAGTAAATCTGTGTTCGCTTCACATTATTTAAAGAATGTCCCGACTATGAGGACTCCTACACGTTGGGACCATTCGTAGCAGCGAGTGCAGTAGTGGGTGAAGGTTTTACTACTACATTCCCTTAATCCCAATACCTTTTTTCTTCTCTTGAAACTTGTTTTTGGGGTTGTTTGTGGAGACTGAGATAGTTGTCCGCAATCTTTTGATTTGGCAGGTGGTCAAACTTGTTTCTTGAGAGCGCCCAGATCAATGGTATTGTTGAGGTCCTGTCATAGGGGTGTTCACCCTAGATATGACAGCTCCTAGAGGTCTTTCAGCCCCTGAGTGGATCGCTGGGCTTCATAAGGATAGTTACCACGGTGTATTAACACTAGGTCATTGCCCATTGCTGTACAGCCTTCAGCCGCCATTACAAAAAGTAATACAAACCTCTCTCAGGCCATGTCCTTGCCTGATCCGATGGAGGTTCCACTTAAGACTAACTTACCTGATGCACCTGTTGTGGGAAAGGTGCAAAAACCTCGAATCGCACCATCTATTAATCGCAAAAGAGAGAGACCTCCATCTCTCTCCACCCTCCATTAGAAACGTTAAGGTTATGACATCAAATAAATTTGAAGTTTTGTCTGTTGATGTTTCTAATGAACCAGAAGATGGACTGAATAAATCAGAAATTCAAGTTGAGGTCCACCATCCACCTCAACAAATAGATAAAAAGAATACAAAGAAAAACACCAACGTTAAACCCAACATAACAAGACCACCTCTGAAGAAACCTACTGGTAATAATGTTAAATTAAAAACTGCTAATGGGAAGACCTCATCCAAGATGTCTTCCAGAAATAATCCATAGTTTTCTCCTCCATTTTGCAATGGAACTGTCAGGGTTTGAGGGCGAAATATGAAGAACTTAAGCTCTTAATTCATGAGCATTCCCCCATAATTGTATGTTTGCAGGAAAGTATGCTTGATTCTAACACTCCTAGTCCTCGAGAGTATGTTAGCTATAGAACACCATATAATCAACAAGCAGGGAGCCATGGCGGAAGTCTCATGTACATTCGTCGAGATGTTCCCCAAATACCCATGTCTATACGTACAACCCTGCAGGCAGTTGTTGTACAAATTGATATAGAGAGAAAATATACAATATGCTCTCTGTACTTACCTCCAAATGATAATATTTTATATGATGATTTAGCAGAGGTCATTCAACAACTCCCTCAACCTTTTCTCTTACTGGGAGATATGAATGGTAGACATCCTTTATGGGGTGATATTTTAGCAAACACAGGGGCAATATTATCTCATCAATTGTGGAGAATGAGGATGTGGGACTCCTTAATACAGGAGAGCCCACACACTTCCATGTTCAGACAGGTACTTTGTCATGCATTGACCTTTCAATTGCAAGCTCTAACTGCCTTCTTGATTTTGATTGGAGGACATTAGATGATTGGCATACTAGTGATCATGCACCAATCATTATAAACACCAACAAGGGTCCGCCTTTGCAAAGATCGCCACGTTGGAATCTAGACAAGGCAGACTGGGTTAAATTTTCTGAGCTAAGTGAAATCGAAGGGAGAGCAGAACAGTTTGAAAGTGTTGTTGATGCCATAGACCTACTGAATGGAACTCTTCATACAGCAGGAGTCAATTCAATTCCCAAAACAACAGGGTTATTCAAACGACGACCAGTCCCGTGGTGGTCTTCAGAACTAACTGCACTCCACAGAGCCACAAGAAGATCTCTAACACAATTGCGTAGACTCAGAACTGATGAGAATTTAACTATGTACAAGAAATGTAGAGCACAGTTCCGTCGTGCCATGAAAGAAGCAAGGCGCCAGTCATGGATGTCTTTTGTTTCCTCCATTAACAGTAGAACACCACCATCTTCTGTGTGGAGGAAAGTAAAAAAGATAGCTGGCAAATTCACCCCCAACCCACCACCAGTGTTGAAGGTTAATGGCCAGTATGTAACTGAAGCAAATGAAGTTAGCAATGGCCTGGCTAATCATTTTTCAAATGTATCCAGCAAGTGTGAAGGAGCCCCTGGTCACCAGTATAGGAGCACTGAAGAAAAGAAAATTTTAAATTTTGCAACAAGAAGGGAAGAGTCGTATAATTCTCCTTTCACTGAAAGAGAATTTGATTCCGCACTTGCTCATTGCAACGATACAGCCCCTGGACCCGATGGAATTCCATATGCAATGATTAAACATGTACATTTTAATACAAAGCTATTTATTTTAAGCATTATTAATAGAATATGGCATGATCATAGTTACCCAAGTGTTTGGGAACTAGCCATTATTTTAGCCTTTTTAAAACCCGGTAAAGACAAGTTTTTAGCAGCAAACTATCGTCCTATTGCATTGACATCTTGTTTATGTAAAATCATGGAGAAGATGGTCAATGCAAGGCTGATATGGTACCTTGAAAAGAAAGGTATTTTATCACCGATTCAATGTGGATTCCGAAAAATGCACTCATCGACTGATGTGTTGATACGACTTGAGTCTTCTATTTGTGAAGCCTTTGCTTCCAAACAGCACCATGTTACAGTATTTTTTGACCTTGAAAAGGCATATGATACCACATGGAGATATGGTATTCTTAAAACCATTCATGAATTGGGATTGAGAGGAGAGCTGCCACTATTTATTCAGGCATTTCTTTCACATAGAGTTTTTCAAGTGAGAGTGGGGGAAACTCTATCAGAGAGTAAGTGCCAGGAAGAAGGAGTTCCTCAGGGTAGTGTGCTGAGTGTAACCCTTTTTGCACTAGCAATTAATGGGATATCCTCAGCCATTCCCCAGGATGTTCTCTCAACATTATTTGTGGATGATCTCTCAATATCATTTGCTGGCACTAGAATGGCAATGGTTGTGAGAAAAATCCAACTCTCTATTGATAAAATTATCCAGTGGGCTGACATGAATGGATTTAAGTTCTCGACAAGTAAAACTACCATTGTCCATTTTTGTCGTATCCGGGGAGTACATCCAGACCCGGATATATACATTAAAGGTCAACGGATACCATGTGTATCGGAAACCAAATTTTTAGGTTTGATATTTGACTGTAGACTTAGCCTACATGGGTTTCTCACCTAAAAGCGCTAAAAGCTAAATGTGTTGAAGCTCTGAATATCTTAAAAGTATTGTCCCATACATCATGGGGGGCAGACTGCAATACTATTTTAAAATTATACAAGGCCTTGATTTTTTCCAAAATTAGTTATGGTTGTGAGGTATATTCTTCAGCCACCCCAAGCCGGTTAAAAATATTAGACTCGATACATCATGCAGGTATTAGATTGTCTACTGGAGCTTTTAAAACCTCGCCTATCCCAAGTCTCCTTGTTGATGCTGGAGAGTTACCTCTAGACCTTTACCTAATGTCTTCCATTCTTCGGTATTGGTTTAGATTGCAAAGACTCCCTAACTCTCTAGCCTTTCAGACTGCAAGCCTTGTAAGACACGCATCATACTTTGAGTTGCACCCAAAATCTCCTCAACCTTATGGCTTTCGGGTGAAATGATTATTAAATAGTCTGGATATAATTAGAAATAAGGTACTTCCATTCAAGGTATCATCAACGCCTCCATGGAAGTTACCAGAGATATCTTTTTGTAAATATTTTATTGGAGATAAGAAGAATATGTCAGACATAGAAGCCAGGTCTCTTTTTAATGAATATGATGGCTCCAAATCTGATGCTGGCGTTGGATTTGGAGTACATAGTAATGGTTTTAATTGTAGAGGTGCACTTCCCCTGACCGCTTCCATATTTACTGCCGAACTGTATGGCATATTAACCGCTATTGAGAAAATAGCGTTGGAGAAGGAGGGTAATTTTACAATTTTTAGTTATGCAAGGAGTGTCCTTCAAGCTATGGAAGTTTTTAATTCTAATAACCCTCTAGTTTTAAAGATTTTAGAATGGCTTTTCCTTATTGGACAGAGAGGTATAACAGTTCAATTTTGTTGGGTTCCAGCACATGTGTGTGTCCGGGAATGAGAAGGCAGATTCACTGGCTAAGGAGGCTGCATCCGAGTTGCTGCCAAGAAGGTATCCCATTCCCTGTAATGATTTCTTACCTGACATCAAGAAATTGGTTTGCAATAAATGGCAACAGCAATGGGATAGTCAAGATGGCAATAAAATGAGGGAAGTAACAAATGACATATCTCCTTGGAGGTATAATATGATGCCCCGAAAATGGGAGACGTCTCTTTGTCGTCTCCGTATTGGTCACACTCGGTCGACACATGAGTTTCTGCTGAAGGGCCAACACCAACCGTATTGTGACAACTGTTTAGTACCTCTAACAGTAAGGCATTTGTTGACCGAATGCCCCAATTATAACAATTTGCGGAATAGATATTTGTTTGAGGCTCGAGGTGAGGGTGGCAGGTTCATCCTTGCCAAGATTCTTGGAAATGATGTGTCCTACCATGCAAGTGGCATTTTTAGATTTCTTTCAGAAGCAGGTCTTCTGAAAAATATTTAACTTTTATGACATTCAATTTTTATGACTTTAATTGAATACTCTTTAATTTTTTATTTTATTTAATTTTTTATTTTTGTATACATAAATTAAATGTTACCGGCGTCAATGACCTTAGATGTCAGGATGCCTGAAAACTTTAAATCATTCATTCATAAGGATAGCCGACTAATGAGGCAGAGTATCATCAAAGTCTCTGGTCTCTTACCCTCCACCAAGGGTGTGAATCAGCTACATATACAGTATATCCACCGGCTAAGTTAAATATTTAAAAATGATATTTTCATATTAAAATTAAATTTGTTCTGTAACCGAAATACAAACCACGCTATTTACATGGGGTATTACTTTCGGCGTAGAAGAAATGACGAGCCATTAGATTTTTAACGAGGGTTAACTACCCTCTCGGTAGTTAGCGGGGGGTAGGGGAGGGGTAGCTAGCTACCCCTCCCCCCTCACACACCGGTGAACTGATTCACTTCACTTTTGGCTCGGGTGATGATCAGACCTGTCTGTCTCACCCTCGCATTTTTGACAGCCTTAATTTGTTTGCTTTTTCTTACAGCTTGTGTGCTTGGAAGTTGGCCTCATCAGGCGGAAGTGCCCTGGACTTCCCGACCGCCCTTGTGGAACGTTCATGTTGGCGGTCGAGACCGACCCTCCCTCCTTATGTTCATACTGCCGAGGTCAACGGTGTGATAGGGATAAAACTTGTAGTGAGTGCAGGGAGTGGTCTACCTCCCAGTGGGAGAGGTTTTCCCGGCGACGTAAGAAGTCTAAGCGTGACCTTTCTCCTTCAAGGGCTGCCTTGAAGAAGGAAGGTTCCAAAGACTCTTCTTCCGTTGCCCGAACCTCCTCCGAAGCTCCCACTTGATCTGTCTCTCGCGAGGGGCTGTCGAGTGGTAGTGTAGGCCTTTCTGTTGTTGACCAACCTCGGGGATCGGGAGAGGGAGTTGCCTCCCATAGCGAGGCAGCTCCTCCTCCTCCACCTCCAGGGGAGGATTTTGATGTTGATGACTCTGTGTCTAACAATGATCTTTTGCAGCTTTGGGCTTCCTTGGGGCTTAAGGGCTCGCCCTCCAGGGAATCCCTGTTCGACCTGATCCAGTTGGGTGCAGCTGTCAAACAGTCGCCGGTATTAGCAGAGGTTGATCCTCTGTCTATTGTCGACGTTGTTGTGGCAGAGGCTTCCGACGGGTCGGGCCAAACCCCTGCTGTTGTTGCTGATGTTGCTGAAGGCTCAGTTCCCCCCTCCGAACATCCTTCGAGGGAGGAGCTGGGTCCAACGGTCTCTCCTTCGGGTGATTCTCCCCCCCCGGGGGAGTTCACTGACGGAGACTCCTCTTCGGAGGACCGACGATGGTGTTGCTGCCCCTCGAGGTCTTCTTCGCCGTAAGGCTCGCCCTCCTCTTCGCCGTAGAGGCCTTCCTTCCCCTTACAAGGGAGTTAGGAGGTGCCTATTTGGTTCTTCGCCTTCGATGTCTTCCGCAGAGGAGCCTCCTCAACGTGAGCAGACCGTTGCAGCCGCATCGCTAGACCTCTCAGCTGATCTTTCGCGATCCCCCAAGCCTGCCAGACATGCTAGCCTTCCTTCTTCGTTTGCGGACGCAGATGCGCTGTGGGCCCCTACGCACCCCGTTTTCCAACGGGCACCGGTCCCTTCGGGGCATAAGGGCTTATCTCCCACGGAGAGTAAGTCCCTTAAGCGACAGGTGTTACCTGTGCGTCCATGTAAGCGCGCAGTAGCGTGCAAGCGCTCTACTGTTGTGGACCCTTCAGACTTTTCGCGCCCCACATCGACTCTTTCTTGTAAAGAAGGCGTCTGGAGGCTGGAGACCAGTCATCGACCTCTCAGCCCTGAACAAGTTTGTCAAACAAACTCCGTTCAGCATGGAGACAGCAGAGACGGTCAACCTTGCAGTGAGACCGCAAGACTTCATGTGCACACTGGATCTAAAGGACGCCACTTCCAGATCCCAATCCATCCGTCTTCCAGGAAGTACTTGAGATTCAGCCTAGACAGCAAGATCTACCAGTTCAAGGTGGTGTGTTTCGGTCTCTCCACAGCACCACACGTGTTCACCAGAGTGTTCACCCTGATATCTTCGTGGGCACACAGGATCGGCATCCGTCTCCTTCGCTATCTGGACGACTGGCTGATACTGGCAGGCTCTGAGTCGACCCTTCTTCGACACCGAGACAAGCTTCTGGGACTTTGCCAAGATCTAGGGATCAGGGTAAATCTCGAGAAGTCTTCTCTGCTTCCATCTCAACGACTGGTATATCTAGGCATGATATTGGACACCAATCTCCACAAAGCCTTTCCATCAGACGACAGGATAGCAAGGCTGAGGAGGGTTGCAGAACCTTTCCTCAGACGGGAAGAGCTTCCAGCCCAATCTTGGTTACGTCTTCTAGGTCACCTGTCCTCCCTGGCCCGTCTAGTTCCAAACGGCCGCCTCAGAATGAGATCCCTGCAATGGCGGCTCAAGTCCCGGTGGAGTCAAGGCCACGATTCCCCGGACTTTCTGGTCCCTATAGGGCCTGCGGAACGGACGGACCTGCAGTAGTGGTTGACCGACCTAAACCTTCAAAAGGGAGTGGATCTTCTTGTCCTACCCCCGGATTTGATGCTGTTCTCGGACGCGTCAAAAGAAGAGTGGGGGCCCCACGTTCTGAACCACAGGATCTCAGGCTGGTGGTCAGAATCAGAAAAGTACCTCCACATCAATCTGCTAGAGATGAAGGCCGTATATCTGGCCCTTCAACAGTTCCATCAGACCCTGGCGGGTCACTCTGTGGTGGTGATGAGCGACAACACCACAGTAGTGGCTTATATCAACAAGCAGGGAGGTACCTTTTCACAACAGCTATCCCATCTTGCAGTAGAGATGATGGGCCGAAGTCCACTCGATACCACTATCAGCTCGCTTCATGCCGGGCAAAAGGAATGTGCTCGCCAACAGTCTGAGCAGACCTTCGCAGATAGTGAGTACCGAGTGGTCTTTGGATCCTCTGGTAGTTGGACGTGTCCGCTGTCACCCTCGCCTTCTCTGACAGCTATTTCTAATCTTTTGTGTGCTTTTTCTTTGACAGATTGTGTGTGAAGTTGGCCTCTGCGATGCTTAAGTGTCCTAGTTTACCTGACCGCCCTTGTGGTACCTATATGTCGGCGGTCGAAACGGACCCCTACACCTTGTGTCCCTACTGTAGGGGCCAACAGTGTCATAAGAGTAATGTATGTGGTGAGTGGAGGGAGTGGTCTACCTCTCAGTGGGAGAGGTTTTCCCGGCGCCGGAAGAAGAAGTCCAGGCGGGATATTTCTCCTTCGAAGGTTTCCTTGAAAGTAGAAAATCCCAAGGGCTCTTCTTACGTGCCCCAAACCTCCTCCGAAGCTCCCACTCGATCGATTTCTTCCGAGAAACTGTCGAGTGGTAGCGTAGGCCGTAGTTCTGTTGACCGATCTCGTGGTTTGGGAGAGGGAGTTGCCTCCCATAACGAGGCAGCTCCTCCTCCCCCGGGGGAGGATTTAAATTTAAATTTAAATGTAAATGTGACTAATAATGATTTGTTACAGCTTTGGGCTTCCTTGGGGCTTGAGGGTTCGCCCTCCAAGGAAGCCCTGTTTGACATGATCAGGGTGGGGACAACTGTCAAACAATCGCCAACTTTAGCAGAGGTTGATCCTCTGTCTATCGTCTACGTTGTTGTGGCAGAGGCTTCCGATGAGTTGTATCAAACCTCTGCTCCTGATGTTGCTGATGTAGCTGAAGGCATAGTTCCCCCCTCCGAACATCTTTCGAGGGAGGAACTAAGTCCAACGGTCTCTCCTACTGGTGATTCTCTCCCTTGGGGGAGTTCACTCACAGAAACTCCTCTTTGGAGGACTGCTGATGGTCAGCCTGCTGACCCCATAGCCCTCAGAGGGCGTATAAGGCGTAAAGCCCGCCTTCCTTCATCTGACAAGGGTGTTAGGAGGCGTCTCTTCGGTTCATCATTGCTGCAGTCCGCCGCAGAGGAACCTCACCGTCGTTCGCCGACTCTACCAGCTACATCCCTGACCTCTCCGCAGATCCTTCGCGATCTCCTTCGGTGGAAGGTCGTCCTTGCAAAGGACACGCCGACCTTCCACCCGCCTGACCTGCCGTCGCTGTTCCTGGAGGTTGATGCGCTGATGTCCCTTACGCGCCAGATATCCCCTGCGCGCAAGCGCTTGCCAGCTGCTGCTGTTCCTGTTACAGTGAACCCTCGTTTATCGCGGTAGATAGGTTCCAGACGCGGGCGCGATAGGTGAAAATCCGCGAAGTATTGACACCATATTTACCTATTTATTTAACATGTATATTCGGACTTTTAAAACCTTCCCTTGTACGTAGTACTGTTAACAAACTACCCTTTAATGTACAGAACACTTAATGCATGTACTACAGTACCCTAAACTAAAACAGGCACAAATATTAAAGGCGATTTTATATCATGCGTTTCCTAAACACCTAAAAAGCACGATAAAAAATGGCAACCAATGTTTTGTTTACGTTTATCTCTGATCATAATGAAGAAACAAACTCATTTAGTGTACTGTACACATATATGTATAGGTTAGTTTTTGCATCGATTATATTGATGTATACAGTATGTTGATTTTGTTATTACCAATGTTTTACTTAATTTTCCTTAGGACTTCCAAATGAAATGTTTTTCTTTATGACGCCACCTGAAACGACGGCGTCATAAAGTACGCTCAGTAAACAACCACGCTCAGAACAAAGAAGGCATTTAACGCGCATGATGAAAGTGATAAATAATGATATTTACAGTAAAAGCATTTACAAAATATGTTATTACAAATATTATTTACCGTATCTATATAAAATCATACAGTACATACTGTACGTAGCAAAGCAGGAAAACAATTTACGAGAGAGAGAGAGAGAGAGAGAGAGAGAGAGAGAGAGAGAGAGAGAGAGAGAGAGAGAGAGAGATTGTTTTACGTACGTAAATGTAAATTTTAAACAAAAAAAATATGATAGGCTTTTAAAACCTTCCCTTTAACTTATGCATACAGTACTAAACTATAAAACAGACACAAATATTAAAATGTTAGAATATTAAAGTAGTATAAAAAAATAAAGATTGTTACTGTACTCACCACGAAAGAAGTTGAAGAAAAACTTGAATGATGATGGCGATGAATTTGCTGCACAGTAGAAATGATGATGATGAAGCTGATGATGTCTTCTATTGTGCAGCCAATAATAGTATTTTACGTCTCTTCAGACGGAGGTGTCTTTTCCTGGGACACCTCTTCAACTTCTTCCTGAGACACTTCTTCAATTTCTTCTGAGGGCATTGTGATCGGAAGTTGCTGCCGCTGCTTCTTCTTTCGCAAGAGCATCCTGTAGGGAGCCATGTGTTCATCGATCTTGGTGCAGAATTGTACAGAACGAACCATATCCTCGTCCCACTCTTGCGACATTTCTTTCACCTCATTCGCAAGCTTGCAGAGCTTGGCAAGCCGTTCTAATGTTAAGACCGTTTCTTCGACATTTTCTTGGAACTCTTCCTGTGTTTCACTGTCTTCACTGCCCGATTTCGTCAGGTCTTCGAGGTCTGCGGCCGCGTAACTTCTACTGTCTTTTAACATAGTATCGAGAAGCGTCACCTTCTCAGCAATCGTCATCATCTTTCGGTGCTGTTTAGGCTCACTACCAGCCTTAGTAGAAGCAGAAGGCTTGGGAGGCATTGTACAGTATGGTTTAACAGAAAGTTCAACAAAAAGTTCAACTTAAAACAGTCACGCACAGCACAGATTAAAGTTCACAATTAACAACGTCAACACAGCGATACAGCGGGAGACAAAGTGACCGCGGAAAGAGATGCTGCGGGTTGGAGAAGCGGTCAAAACACCAATCAGAGGCTAGATTACAAAACTTGAGTTCTGATTCGTCATCTATCAGCGCTTGAACCAATCACAACCCGTCTTACAGTACTATGATGCATTGGTTACCTACTCATAGAAGATGCCCCGCGCATACTGAACGTACGTAGATTAAGTACAATACCGTAATAATAATAAATAATGATAATAATAATAACAATAATAATTTTATTAACAACAACAACAATAATAATAATAATAACAATAATAATAATACAGCTTTACGTACGCTATTTTACGCCTCTCTCTCTCTCTCTCTCTCTCTCTCTCTCTCTCTCTCTCTCTCTCTCTCTCTCTCTCTCTCTCTCGTACGCTTATTCGAAATGTGATTTTTGCAACAAAGAATATTATTGGATGCAGTACTACGTACGTATACATACAAAAGATTCATGGAAAAGAAGCATATCCATTACAGTACACACCATTCTAATATGGTATGACTGCATCTGATTTGCGTTTCATGTTCGATTTAATTTTACTACGTACTGTATACAGTACTGAATTATCGTATGATCACATTCTCTTTTCGTGTTTTATTTCTTTCTGTGCTTAATTATATGTCATATGTAATGCAATGAACAATCAGTAAGAGCAGATATTACTAATTACAGTATTAATGGAATTACAGGTAACGAAATATCGTATTTGGGGTCTTCAGATATTGCGGTATTTTCGAAATTTCCGGAAAATCCGCGATATGTATATATATATGGGTTATGGAAAAACCCCGCGAAGTGGTGAATCCGCGATTGTCGAACCGCGAAGTAGCGAGGGTTCACTGTATAGCGCGCCAGCGCTCACCTGTGCGCCAACGCTCACTTGTTCGCCAGCGTGCCACTGCGCATCCTCATCCTAATGCGCGCCATGCGCCCCAATGTTTTCCTACACGCCAGCGCTCGCCTACGCCCCAGCGCTCTCCTACGCGCCAACGATCTCCTGCGCGCCATGCGCCCCAATGTTCTACGCGCCAGCGCTCGCCTACGCCCCAGCGCTCTCGTATGCGCCAACGATTTCCTGCGCGCCCACGGTCTTCTGATCTGGGCGTTATCTTCCCTGCTTGCCAGCGCTCTCCAACGCGCCAGCAAACGCCGACGCGCCATCGGACCCCGCCTGCTCGGCATCCTTCACCTGCGCGCAGTCTCTGAAGCGCGCCCACCTATTCTTCCAGATGTGCGCGCCCGAGCGCCCAACGTTATTGCCCTCACGGGCTCTACGGGATCCTGCGCGCGCGAACAGTCGCCTTCGTGCGCGTGAGCACTCATTCAGCCTGCTGCGCGCCCTCTGCAATCTCCGGAACGTGCCCCTGCGCGCCATCGCTCGCCCGCGCGCGATACAGGCAAGATTCTATCGCGCCAACGCCAGCGCGATCCCCAGCCACACGGTCCTGGACCGAGTCTTTGGTACTCAAAAACAGTCTTAAGGCCAGCGCGGCTTTGCCCTGGTCCCAAGGGGTTAAGAGTGCCAGAGATAAGGTCGAAGGCCAGCTCTCCGAGCTTGCCTCCTCCAGCTGATCCAGCACCAGTAACAAACTCTTCCCGCCTCCTCGTGTCCATCAGAGGAGGTACTTTGACATCATGGTGGAGACTTGTTTAGCTCTTCCCTTACACCACTCTTTGGAAGAGCTTACCAGGGGAGTCCCTCTAGAGAGACTCTCCATCCGGCAAGTGTCGTTCTCAGCTACGGAGATCCTTAGCCAGGAGAAGGTGGCGAAGTGTGCCATGCAGGCAACTTTGTGGCTAGACATCTGGCTAGGGTCTCTGGGCATCCTGTTACAATCTGAGGACTTGTCCAAAGAGAGTACCAGGAAGGCCATGGAGACCTTTTTACTTTCAGGCACTCGTACCATCGAGTTTCTAGCCCACCAAGTCTAGAACTTGTGGGCTAATACCATCTTGAAGCGTCGAGATGCGGTGTCTGAGAGATTCCACCAGAAGGTCCCCAGCTAAGATTGGCAATCCCCCTGCATGTCCACCAGTGGGAGAATGCCTACAAAGTTGCGCAAACAGGTGGTAGCAACTCGGGGCTGATTCCTGGACGATTTCCATAATCAGTCAAGGATATCGCGTCCCCTTCACAACATCTCTACCTCCCCTGACAGCGAATCCAGTGTCTTTGAGCTCCCTTGCCATGGGATCGGCAAGGGGGCAAGCCCTTCAGGCAGAAGTCGAGACCATGTTGAAGAAGGACGCTCTCCAAGAGGTCGTCGACGGGTCCCCAGGCTTCTTCAGTCGACTTTCTTGTAAAGAAGGCGTCTGGAGGCTGGAGACCAGTCATCGACCTCTCAGCTCTGAACAGGTTTGTCAAGCAGACCCCGTTCAGCATGGAGACGGCAGACACGGTCAGACTTGCAATGAGACCGCAAGACTTCATATGTACACTGGACCTGAAGGACGCGTACAGTACTTCCTGATCCCAGTCCATCCGTCTTCAAGGAAGACTTAAGATTTAACCTAGACAACAAGATCTACCAGTTCAAGGTGGTGTGTTTCGGTCTCTCCACAGCACCTCAGGTTTTCACCAGTGTTCATCCTAATATTGTCGTGGGCACACAGGATCGGCATCCGTCTCCTCCGTTATCTGGACGACTGGCTGATCCTAGCAGACTCGGAGTCAGCCCTTCTTCAACACCGAGACAAACTTCTGGGACTTAGCCAAGATCTGGGGATCATGGTAAATCTCGAGAAGTCTTCTCTGCTTCCTACTCAAAGACTGGTATATCTAGGCATGATCATAGACACCAATCTCCACAAAGCCTTCCCATCAGACGACAGGATAGCAAGTTTGAGGAGGGTCGGGAGTCCTTTCCTCTGACGAGAAGAGCTCCCAACCCAATCGTGGTTACGTCTCCACGGTCACCTCTCATCCTTGGCCCATCTAGTTCCCAACGGTCGCCTCAGGATGAGATCTCTGCAATGGCGACTCAAGTCCCGGTGGAATCAAGGTCACGATTCCCCGGACGTCATGATCCCTATGGGTCCTGCGGAACGGATGGATCTTCAGTGGTGGGTGACAGATGAGAACCTACGAAGGGGAGTGGATCTTCTCGTCCTCCCCCCGGATTTGATGCTGTTTTCGGACGCCTCAAAGAAAGGGTGGGGGGCCCACGCTCTGCACCACAGGACCTCAGGCCTGTGGTCAGAATCAGAAAAGTGCCTCCATATAAATCTGCTAGAAATGAAGGCTGTATTCCTAGCCCTTCAACAGTTCCTACGTTACATGGCGGGTCACTCTGTGGTGGTGATGAGCGACAACACCACAGTAGTGGCTTACTTCAACAAGCAGGGAGGTACCTTTTCAGAGCAGCTATCCCATCTGGCAGTAGAGATACTGAGATGGACCAAAGTCCACTCGATTCCACTATCGGCTCGCTTCATTCCAGGTAAGAGGAATGTGCTTGCCGACAGTCTGAGCTGAGCGTCTCAGATAGTGAGTACCCAGTGGTCTTTGGATCATCTAGTAGCCAACAAAGTCCTGACTTTGTGGGGTTCCCCGACTGTGGATCTGTTCGCAACAGCGTTGAACTTCAAGCTTCCGTTGTACTGCTCCCCAGTCCCGAATCCCAAGGCACTCTGGCAAGATGCCTTCTAACAACGGTGGGACAACATCGACGTATATGCCTTTCCCCCGTTCTGTCTGATGAGGAGGGTACTCAACAAGACCAGAATATCGGTCAATCTCTTGATGACCCTTATAGCTCTGCTATGGCATCACGCGGAAGGGTTTCTAGACCTTCTGCAACTCCTAACGGAACTTCCGAGAGAACTCCCTCCACGACACGAGTTACTCAAACAACCACACGCCAACATCTTTCACAAAGCCGTAGCTTCGCTTCGACTTCACGCCTGGAGACTATCCAGCATCTCCTCACGGAGAGAGGATTTTTGCAACAGGTTGCGAACAGGATGTCTGGACACCTGCGCAAGTCATCCGCAGGTGTCTACCAGGCAAAGTGGCTAGTTTTCTGTGGTTGGTGTCGTGGAAGGGGTATCTCTCCACTCGATGCCACTATTCCAGCAATAGCAGAGTTCTTCGTGTAATTGCGAGAAGAAATGCGCCTTTCAGTCTCGGTAGTGAAAGGGTATCGCTCGGCCTTAAGTCTAGCCTTCAGGCTCAAAGGAGTGGACATTTCCTCTTCGCTGGAACTTTCCCTACTCATTCAAAGTTATGAACTTACCTGCCCTCAGTCGGAAGTGAGACCTCCTCCATGGAACGTGGTTCGAGTTCTTAGGTCTTTTAAGAGACCTCCCTACGAACCATTACGCCAGGCTTCAGATCGCCACCTGGCTTGGAAGACGGTGTTCCTACTAGCTTTGGCCTCAGCCAAGCGAGTCAGTGAACTTCACGGTCTCTCGTATGACATCGCCTATTCAAGGGGATGGGGGGAGGTAACGTTCAGATTTGTCTCTTGAGTTTTTTGCTAAGACTCAGAATCCGGGAGTGCCGGACATTCGGTTCGAGTCTTTCCAGATTTCGAGTCTTCGTTCTGTAACGGATGACCCAGACCATCTCCTACTGTGCCCAGTAAGGAGTCTGAGGCTATATCTCAAAAGAAGGGCTGCAGTTCGTCCCTAAGTGTAGGCATTGTTTGTGAGCACTGGGAGAACAAAGAGGAGGGTTACCAAGAATACTATCTTTGCATGGATTCATAGGGTAATCCATCTATCCCTGAATCCTGACCCTCCTCCGTCACATCTCCCTAGAGCACATGATATCGGGCGTAGCTACGTCCCTGGCCTTCAAAAAGAACTTCTGTGACACAGGTTCTACAAGCAGGGTTGTGGAAGCGTCAGACGACCTTCACAGCCCACTACCTGCAAGACGTGACCCACAGGAGGCTCGATACGTTCTCTATCGGTCCTGTGGTGGCTGCACAACAGCTGGTTTAAACCTCAGGCTCCGTAATGGACAAGTAGCAGAAGGTTGAGGGCAATTTTACCCGGTTTTAGTCTGCATGAATGAAAAGGTTTGTCTGGCCCTTATTCTTTTCTTCATCCTCCCCTCTCCTGGGGAAAGCAGCATCCTGGGTTCGCTGCACAGCTAACCTCGAACCACTGCAGGTAAACCATGTCTCCTTGTGTTCCTAGTATTAAGCTAGTACTGTCACATCCCCTTACCCTGACGAGGTGGTATTGGGAGAGTCCTAGCCTAAAGTTTTCATCTAAAGGAGTACGGGTCAACTTCCTAGGACGAGTCACTATTCAAACCTTCACACACAGCTTACGTAGGCCGCAGCCCTTGCGCATCAAGGTGCTAACGAGGTGCAGGGACTCCTTATTGTTGAGTGCTGACACACTCAGATACTGAGTCCCCGTGCAAAGCCAAAAGCCAGTACTGGCCGGGACTTACCACCCTTCCTAAGGGGTGAGTCAGTCATATTAGATAGCGTGGTTTGTATTTCAGTTACGGAACAAATGACAAATTCGTAGGTAATTTGTATTTTTCCTAACTATACAAACCTTAGCTATTTAATCAAACTTGCCCGCCAGCCCTATCCCCCGTGAAGTCCTACCTCTAAGCAAAGTGAGGTCAGCACAGGTGTGTGTGAGTTAGGGGGGCGGTTAGGAAGCTACTCTCCCTACCCCCTGCTAACTAGCGGTGGGGTAGTAAACCCTCGTTAAAATTCTAATGGCTTGTCATCTTAGCTACGCCGAAAGTAATTACCCATATTAAATAGCTAAGGTTTGTATAGTTAGGAAAAATACAAATTACCTACGAATTTGTCCTTTTTCTTAGCTATACAAACCCGTAATCATTTAATATAAATGCCCACCTCTACCACCCCTCTCATGTTCCACATTGAGCCTAAAGCATTTGAATGAGGGAAGCGGGCTGGCAGTGGGCAGCGGAGGGGGGGGGAGCTTAGCCAGCCAACCAATTAGTACAACTGCCTTGTTTTCTTTCTCTTTGGCTGTTTCAGCTGAGCTAAAGCAAATTCCTATATTAAATGATTACGGGTTTGTATAGCTAGGAAAAATACAATTTAGGACAAATTGTCATATTAGCCAGGCGGCCCCCTTGGGGGAGCCTAGAAGAAGGCCTTAGCTCTAGCTCAGGTAGTAGAAGTGTCCAGGTTCCTCAGGGTTGTGAACTCATCTCATCTTGTGTACTTCCTCTGCCGTGTATGCGACAGAGGAAGTGTTACGTGATAGTCGATAATGATCTATTTCCTCTGTTGTTAGATCCAGCTATTCTGGCTCCAATACAGAATACGACCTTCGAAAAGTTGGCAGCTTTACCGGTAAACTCCCTGTGGGGGAGATACCGTAAACATGGGGTAGGTTACGAATGCACCTCTTCAGGAATGAAGACTTCTCAGAGCAGAAGAGGGAGGCTGTCTACCTCTTTTTTTTTCTCTGGGGCCAGGACTAGAATCATAACCAGCAATGTGTTCAACCAGTGGGTCAACTGGATCTTGTGATGATGTGAGACCATTACCTCAAAATTCCAAAGACATATACGCTTCGATGTAGGTCCTTCCCTCTTTAACGTGAAAAACAGGGAGGCAGTTGCCGAGCGCTGAAGGAAGGCGTGCAAAGTCTCCCTACTCCTCAGCACCACCCCGTCAGAAGAGAAAAGAGTGTCTGATCCCCAGAAGACATCTTTTAAGAAAGAAGGCCCCAAACAGCCCTTTTATACAAAAGGGTCTTGAGGCAGAGGAGGTAGACGTAGACATTCCTCCTACCTGTCCACCCAGGGGGATGCTAGCTGGTGGTAGTGGTGGATGTTTCACAGAACCGAACCTTGCTTGGTATCCGTCGTCCGCCCCTCCTACCACGTTCCATTCACTCTCTCACTAGCTCCTTTGACTCAACATCCAATGATGTCTTGCTCCTATGCAAAGGGATCCAAAGTCCAGACCATACTAGAGAAGGACGTTCTCCAGGAGGTCCTAGAAGGGTCCCCAGTCTTTGACTATTGACTCTCTTGTAGAAAAGGCATCTGGAGGCTGGAGACGAGTCGTCAATCTCTATGCCCTGAACGAGTTTGTTCAACAGTCTGTTCAAGATGTAGACTGCAGAAAAGTCAGACATGCTGCTGGACCAAAGGACTTCATGAAACACAGGACTTTAATTAAAGGATACATACTTCCAGGTCTCAATCCATCCATCGTCAGGGAAGATTCATCCTGAGCGAAAGAATATTCCAGTTCATGGAGCTGTGCTTCATGCTTTCCACAGCCCCAAGGTGTTCTCAAGGATCTTTTCCTTTGTATCATTCTGGCCTCACAAGAACGGCATTTGTCAATTACGATACAATACCTAGACGATTGGCTGATTCTAGCAGACTCTGTAGAGATCCTTCTACACCGAGACAGGCTTCTCGAGTTTTGCTTTGCTCTTATGATCATTGTAAGTCATGAGAAGTCCTCTTTGCAACCATCTAAGGCACTGGTATATCTCAGGATTTAGATAGACTTCTTAACTAGGGAGAGAGGAAAGACTAAAAGTGGGCAGCTCGCTCCTTTCTAATGCAAGACTCGCTACCAGCACACCGGTGGCCTCGTCTGTTAGGACACTTGACTTTCTTGGAACGTTTGGTTTCCAACGTCTGTCTTTGCATTGGTTTTCTTCACTGACAGCTGAAGACCTTTTGGTCTCGGCACTATGACCCTTCAAACCTTCAAGTTCCAATGTGGCCAGAGCAAAAGAGAGACCTCTATTTGGTGTTTGGGTAGACACCAACCTCCTAAGAGGTGTAGACTGTCTCACTCCTCCCATGGATTTGCTGCTTTTCAGAGACGCATCAAAAGAGGGGGGGGGTTGGGGTTAGGGTTCTCATCTGTTGCAGCACACGACCTCGGACTGTGGTCTGAGTCCGAGTAGCAGTGCCACATAAATCTCCTGGAAATAAGAGCAGCCTTTCTGGCTCCCAAGCAATTCCAACAGGACACTGTGGTACTGATGAGCGAGTGACAACACCTTAGTAGTGGCATACATAAGCAAACAGGGAGGTACCTTTTCACAGCAACTATGCCATCTACCTGTAGAAATCTTGAAATGGATGGGAGACTACTCGGTAGCCCCACAAGGCCGTTTCAGCCGAGGCAAGAAAAACGTTCTGGCAGATAAACTGAGTAGGAAGACTCAGGTAGTCGGCTCCAAGTGGTCTTTGAATCATCAGATAGCTTTGACTTTGTGGGGTTCGCCAACAATAGACTTGTTAGTGACGTCCCTCAGCCTGAAGCTTCTGATGTATAGTACTGCTCACCAATACTAAATCCCTAGGCCTTTTTGCAAGATTCCTTCCAACATCAGTGGAACAATGTGGTCCTCTATGCATTCCCCCTTTTGCCTAGTAAGGCGGCTTCTGAGCAAAGTAAGGGCATCAATAGATCTGTCGATGACCCTTGTAGCTCTAATGTGGCAACATGCAGAATGGTGTCTGGACTATCTACATCTGCTTACAGAGGGGCCAAGGGAGCTCCCTCTACTTCCAGATACACTCAAACAACCATGCACAAAGATTTACCACAAGGTAGTAGCTTTGCTACGCCTTCACGCCTGGAGGTTATTCAGCATCTCTCGTTAAGAGGCTTTTCGGAAGCGCAAACAGGAGAAAAGGATGTCTGGTTTCCTCCGGAAGTCTTCCACCGTCTATCAGGCAAAGTGAGCAATCTTTTCTGGTTGGTTTCGTAGAAGGGGTATCGCGCCTCTTGATGCCACTATCCCTGTGATAGCGGAGGTCTTGTTATAACTTCGGGAGGAAAAACTCTGCTCGGTCTAGACAGTGAAAGTACTGTATACCGCTCAGCCTTGAGCTTCATCTTTAGACTGAACGGAGTTAACATTTCCTCCTCAACAAACTCCGTCATTTGGAGTTTTGAGCATACTTGCTGGAAATCAGGCCAGCTCTTGGGTACGTAGTTCCTTTACTACAATTCCCGAAGGGTGAGTCATCAGACTGTGACTTGACTCTCAAAATGGTCTTCCTTCTTGCACTGTCCTCTGCAAAGAGAGTCAGCTAGTTGCATGGTCTGTACTTAGATGTCGCCTATTCAAGGGGACTGGGGCAGGTATAACTCAACTTTGTCCCCGAGTGTCTTGCTAAGACTTAAAATCTGGCTGTGGTAAATCCTAGATTTTGGCCCTTCTGGATTGAGTGTCTCCATACTGTAACCGGTGACCCAGATTAATATTTGTTGTGCCCTGTAAAGGCACTGAGGAGTTATCTTAAACAAACCTGGGGAGCTTGGTCACATGTCAAACTGTTTTAGAGTACAGGCAGGATTGAGGAGAGTCGCTAAGAATACAATCTCTTCGACCGGTCATCGATCGAGCCTGAATCCTGAATCTCCTCCTTAAGGTCGTGGATCCAAAGCTCACGATATTATGGGCATTAACAGGTCCATAGCATTCAAGAACTACTCTGTGGCGCAGGTGCTTCAGGTTGGTCTCAGGAAGTGTCAGGCAACCTTCACAAACCCACTACCTGCAAGATGTAACCCACAGGAACCTGGGTACCTTCTCCATAGATCCTGTGGAGTCTGCACAACATGTGATTTAAGACATCTCGGCTCCCTTGCAGGACAAGTAGCAGTTGGTTGAGGACAGGTGTTACCCAGGAGTTAATCTGGGATGATTGATCAAGTGACTTGCCTTTTTGCTTTTCATCTCCCCTTTTGGGCTACAGCACCCACGGAACTCGGCTGTCTGCAGGTAAAAACCATATCCCTTGTGTAACCTGATATATGAAATATAATTTTTATGGCCGCGTCCTCCCTGCAAGGGGGAGTCAGGTAATGCCTAGGTAAAGTTAGTAGAGTTTAATACTCCAAAGAATCCTTACTTGGTCAAGTCACAATGCTTTCACACATCATATAGAATTGCCCAGGCTGTTGGCTCTCGCACACATTCAAGAGATTAGCGAGGTGCTGAGAGTGCTTCCTAATAAGCTCATGCAAAGCATGGTCATACCACAGATCATTGTACTAGCCAGATGGTTAGGACTTCCAACCTGCTAAGGGTGTCTCCATAGTAAAGAGTGAAAGGGTTTGTATTAGGTGTTGGAATGAATGATAAATTTGAAAGTATTTGTATTTTTCCTAATTATACAAACCTTGATCTCTTTACTCTTACTTGACTTGCATCACCTATCCCCCAGAACATTCTGCCTGCAATCAAAGTGTCATCATATCACAGGTGTTTGTGTGTGAGCATTGTGGCTGGTCTCCCCCTGCTAACCAGTGGCAGGCAATTATATCTCGCTAAAAGTTTTATGGGTAGTTTTCAGCTTTCCCCGAAATTTATATCCTGAGGTCCTGAGTAAAGAGCTTAAGGTTTCTGTGGAAAAATGCATATTACTTTTAAATTTTTCATTGTCTAGGTAGGAAAAATTCAAATTACTTTAAACATAGGATCATCATCGAATCAAGTAACACTGAGGTTTTATTCAAGATTATATTTTAATACAGCAAGTTGGTCCTAATGATTAATGGTGTTAACTTTAGGAACGTTGCATCCTTGAGATACTATACAGTATTTTATATTCTGTGCAACCAATGCAATGAGAAATATTGTTGTGTGAGTACTGTTGTTTATTATTTATGCTATGGTTTCATGTATATTATAGATTCTACCCTTAAAGGTGATTTCATAATCTTGGTTAAAATTATTTTCGATTCAATATTTGTATTCTATTTTCAGGATTGTGATATTTGCTGGCGACGTTTCTCCTGTAGATCTCATATGTCACCTTCCAGGGGTTTGCGAAGAAAAAGGGCTTCCGTACATATATGTCCCAGGTCGTCGGGATATTGGAGCAGCAATGGGCAAATCTGGTGGTACACTTGTTGTTCTAATTTTGCTTCATTCAGAATACGAAGAATCTTACAATAAAGTTGTAGAGGATATTAAGAAAAGTTCAAATGCTTTTGGAATATAAAAGTTGTAGTTGTTATTATATGTAAGTACTGTATCTAGTGATTTTTTATGGATAAATGATATAATATTCAATTTGATTATGTTTCTTTTCCCCTTATAGCATATGGGCTTAATAAAGTAACTAACTCATGATGTTTATACTGTATGTAATTCATTGTGTTGAATTAAACTGAAAACTTTGTGAATAGAGCAGTTATATTTTGAATTAATAGTATCTTGGTCAGAAGGTTAAAAGATTTAACTTTAGAGCCCTATGTTAATGATTGTGACATGGATAATGCTCTAGGGCATATTAGAATCTGTTGTGGAAGTAATTTTTGTGTGATGCTACACCCAATTAATAGTGGTGAGTTTTATTTTATTTTCTTATAAATGAATGAAGGCTGTTCAGTAATGAATTATGTGGAACCTAAGAAAATCAGTTTAAAATAATTATTGAAAATTCACAAATAAGAATACCATGTAACTAAGTAAAGAATTTGAAATAGGTTCCTCTTGAACATCACAAAGTTTCTCATATTTTGTGAATCACCCAAGTTATAGTGAAATGTATTTTTAACAAGACTACAGTATTTAGATTACTGCCACATTATGAGTATTCACTATTTTGGTATTGCAAATTGTAATAGTAATTTTACATGACATGATATGGAATACTTATAAATATGCTGTCGATGAATGAAAATTTTGCAATTGAGTATTACACATAGTTGTCATATCACCCAGTATGTATTGGAAATTACCAAAATGGTTACTGAACTAAAAGTACTTATATTAATTTTATTAATGTCTTTTATAAAACCTTCTCAAGGCTCATAGTGTTTTATTCCAGCATTCCTGCTAAACAGGTTGAGATTTTGTGTGATAGTGAAGCCTAATTTATGGAAAATTATGCTTACAACCATGCAAATATCCAAACAACTGGAATATATATTTCCTTGATTATTGAAATACGCCTAACCATTTAGCCAATGCGTTAAGTGCATATAGCTTGGATTTCGTTTTTATTTTTTCTCACCAACTCATGTCATTTATATTTCATTATTCAGATGCTAAACTTCTTTGTATGTTATAAAAAAAATCATAACTTTCGATATAATGGTATGAAAGTGGAAAGTTAATTTACAAATTACATTAGGCCAATACTTATATTATGCAATCCTTCCTGCTGCCATTCAATGTTGAATTCTCGTTAACACGCAGAGCTGCCGCAGACATTCCTAGGGAAAATTATTATTTTTTTTTTTTTTCTAATTTTAATAAATATTTCTTGGATTAACAGTTACCATTCCTGAGGAAATACCTTCTGTGGATACAATTAATCACTGATACTTATTATCAGATAAAGAGGATGACATTAATTGGAATAAAATATACTAACTGGCAATCCCACGAGAGTTCCTAACGAAGTACGTATGATAAATATTGCAATTTGTTGCATCAGTTTTGGCACCTACTGTCCACTTCTTCCAGATTGGAATGGATTTATTTTTGCTCTTTAGCGTAATATAAACATTCAACCTTTGAAAGAAGTATGACAGCACATATCGCATATTCCACCTATGCAGTGCTCATGATTTTTATGCCATTTTATTTCGTATTAGCCAAGAGCATAACTTTCACTGTCTAAGCGGCACTAGTAGAAGAATCTTGGCTGCTTCTTTGGAATATTTTTTTGTACAGTTGTGACATGTTCATCATGACATTTTGTGCCCCTAAGATGATTAAGAAAGAAAAGGTTGTGCATGTGGCCAACATGCAAAAACCACATTCGTCCAACATGTACGATTGGTGCAGTTGCAATTCTGAATAATAAAGAAGAAATTGAGGCATTAGACTTCGAAATTGATGCTGTCATTGACAAATCAATGGCAGCAGCCTAATGCTGAAAAGTTTCTGCTTATCTGGATTGTTGAGTAGTATGTAGGTGATAGGATTATCTAAATATTTATTACACAAATCAGAGTTCTTCAGGAACTAGTTTCCTGACCAAATTTCCAAAATCAAGACTAGTCCGAAGAAGGATATTTCAGTAGCCAGGTCTTCAAGGGAATATCTTAAAAGCCACCCTAAGTCTACCAAAAGCATCTCGGCAAAGAATTCTAAGTAAGATCAGATTCTTTCTGTTGATCCCCTTCTCCACCAGGTAGTAACAGGAGAATGTCTTGGGTTTTCTTTAATTTTCTTCAATAGTTGACCCAGTGCCAAAGGCCAGGTTGAAAGACCTCAATTTGGTTTGGAGAGGAAGATCCCAGAAGGGGTGTTGAGTCCTTCTGACTCAGTTTCCTCGGCATTGCAAAAGAATTTTCTTCCCATAGACCACATCAAACGCCATTTCCATATCTGTGCCCTTAGTCCTTCCCCCAATTTCCATGATCCTTCGTACAAATGCATCCTGGTCTGTTTGGGGAGGTCATTCAGAGGAGACAACGGATTTTGAGCGAAGCGAAAAATCTATTTTTAAACACGACTTACCTGGTAGTTATGTATATAGCTTACGTCCCTGACGTCACGACAGAAAAATTAAAAAACTCGCGCCAATCGCCGATTGGATAGCCAGGTGTACCACCTGTGCACCCCTAGCAAGGTATCCAGAAACCATCCCATGGATATCCATATTTTCCCTGTCGCCTCAGCGATAACATCGATGGAATTCTTACTCGCTATAATCTGTATACAGACGCTCCCCAAGATACGAACATCCGTGTTACGAACATCCGGACATACGAACACAAATTGACGGAAGTCCAAACATGTTTGTATACATCCGTAGATTTCATCGCAAGTTTAAATTTTGAAATTAGCGCCACTCTCGACTTGTATTGACTATATGTTGATTTTGTTATTACCAATGTTCTACTTAATTTTTCTTAGGACTTCCAAATAAATTAAATTAATGCAATTTATATGATGTTTTTCTTTATGACGCCGCCTAAGACGGAAACCTTCCATCATGATAAACAAACGAAGGCATTAAAAGTGCATGATGAAGGTGATAAATAATGATATTAAAAGCTTTTAGTAAATATGTTATTACAAATATTATTTACCGTATCTATATAAAATCCTACAGACGTAGCAAAGTAGGAAAACTATAATTCTAAACTTACTAAAGATGATTGTCCATTCCATATCCAAAATACTTTTCCTAACTTCAGTTATAAGTCAACTTGTACCCCCCTCAATTATGAAACCATCTAAAATAAAAAATATGAGAAGCGGCAAGTACTAGCCCGATTTTTAAAGTTGTCGAACAATTAAGTTACCGCTAAAACGTTCGATGTGACAGATGGTGCGAGATTGGAGAAAGTAAGGAAAATTGAATCATGATTGATTTTCAATATAAATGAAACTTTGAGGAGCAACTAAGATATCATTTGTTAGAGAGAGGTAAGGAATGGGAGGTAGTGAAAAGTAGCCCTGAGAGAGAGAGTGAGTGTGTGTGTGTTGTTTTAAATGTAATAAACAAAAAAATTTGATGGGTTATAACATATTGGTGCTTATGTAATATCAACTGTATAGACGGTTTGAATAAGTTAAGAAATGGTATAAACGATACTTTGTTAGTGTATTCGTACGCTCTCAAGAGCGGCAGCTAGACGTCAGCTGATCTGATCAGAGCCAAAAGTAAAACAAAAAGAAATCAACAATACTCGATTTTTAAAACATACCCGAAATTTAAAAACAAAAGTACACGCTTTCTCAATGTGCAATTAACTATTTAAAGAGTGGCAATTTTCTAGAATAAAATGATGTTTCCCAAAAAATAGTGGTTTGCTGATGAAATGTCCTGATGGAAGTTCCTAAAGAGTAGCTTCCTCGGGTATATATAACTACGGCGATATTCCCAGAGAATTTACCTTAACGTACCCAGAATTCTAACTCCTGGAGCGAATATCCCTAATAAAAGAACCAGGGATATCGCGAAAAATCAGAGGACGTATTCTTGACACGCCACATAGCAATCTGCACCCCGAACAGAGTTAACACTTCGAAGGGGTCAATTGGCAAGAAAACAAAAAACGAGAAAGAAAGGAGAGCCGCTCGCAAGGTATCTCTCCTCTCCCGTTTCGTAAGAGTGCATTGCGCCGCTCACGGCGCCATCTGTATTCCTTTTTGCGTAGCTCAACAACTCTGTGTTTTTCCCTGTGTTATCTCGCAATTCTTGGAATTTTTCAACTTGATAATGCTTTCTCTAACTACTACTGCTTCTGATAAGTTGAGTATTGTTTCTTTTATGTATAAATGTAAGCTCTTGGTAATTTTAAAATGATTTGATAGTGATATCGTTGTTACAAGAGCTGTTGCCTACCGGAGGCGTCCTGGACGCTGTCGCTCGCTATACATGAGTTATTTAGTTAGCCAGAGCGACGTTCCCGGCTGTTTCGCTTTAATAATTTTAGCTGTTCAGCGTTACATAGGATTTGTTTATATGATGCTTTTAGTATTTCCGTTTTGGCGATGGATTTGCCGATTCTGGCCTACGCTAGACCTTGTAGCCTAGTCGTTTGGCCCTAGTACTTTCCTGCATGATATTCAGATTTCTGAGTGTTTTAAGATTTTATTGAAGCTTTAGGCAGTTTTATACATTTAAGATTGTTGATTGTCTTCCAAGATAGTATACGAGTGAGTTTCGATGATTTAGGTAATCGATTCTCTTTGCGCCTAGGCTAGTTGTCTATGGGGCCTTAGTATACTTTCTCACAGTCCCCGGTTGCTCTCTTCTCTTCGGAGAAGGTGTGCAATCTCTTTCCCTCTGTTTAAGCCTTGGGCTTAACCCTAATGGTTTATCTGAATTGACTTTAGATAAAACTATATTAGGGTGTTTCTGTTCTTTCCTGTTTCCAGTAAGTCTGGCTTCAGGAAGGGGGCAGGACATGAGAGTTCTTAGTCTGAGTCTGTTTCTGTCTAGCTTGTGGTTGAGATTTCCTTGCTAGGCTGACAGCAGACATAGGAGGCTTAGCCTCCTTAGTTCACTTTCGAAGGTTTCTGTACGAGATGATTCCTTCTTTTTGTGATCTAGCAGACTAGTCCAGTGTTGTTGTTCTCGGTGTGGAGAATGAGATCCTCTTTTCTGTGAATAACAACGCCTTCCTTGCTTTGGTTCCGAGGGAGTTGGCAAGTATTGCTGGCCTCCCTCCTCGGATCTCCCCTAGGCTAAGATGAGTTTTCTTGGCTGCGGGTGATTCATTATTAGAGCAAGGTTGGCAGGACCCTCTTCTCCCTTTCCCCCTCTTTCCTTAGTGATGGCCTAGCCATTGCATTCCTGTCCGTCATTCTACATCTGTACCTAGCATAGGTTAGGATGTGGGGTTGACTCAGGCCGGCAGTGCGTGCCGGCCGGCAAGGGTCTTCTGCTTTGAGTGCTGCCCGGACCTCCCTTGGTCTCTCATCCATGTTTGTCTGAAGAGCCAGATGGCATTGGTCAGGAAGCCTGAAGTTATATTCTCCCCTTCCTTATGTGCACTCTTTCGGGTTGCCGGGTTATGAGGCAGTACAGTCTCTTATCCCGGCATCCATTCTGTTTTTCTTCTAGTGTTGTACCCTAGCCCGCCTGCCGGCCGGCAGTCGGAGTTCTCTGGTTCTTTTGCTGCCGGCCGGCATTGGTTATATACCTTTGCCGGCCGGCCGGCAATAGAAACACACCGAGGTTCTGCCGACCGGCAGCCGGGTGCTATCTTGTGTAGTTGCCGGCCGGCACACGCATTTGAACCAGCGTTCTTCCACCTTATAGTTTATAAGTAGTATACTTTGGAACTAGTTAAGGTGTGTGCCGGCCGGCACATTACCTTCTATACTGTAGCCAGTATTTTTCAGTATAGTATATACTGTAGGGAGAAAACTATAGTATAGTATATGTTACAACACTAAGTTTTTCTAACACTTTTGTGTTGTCTTGCACAGCCCTTTGGTGTAACCTTACAGATAAAGAAAGTGAGTTCTTTCTTGTCTACTATCCAGCATTTTAAAATCACTTTTTTGGGTGTGAGCTACACCTGTTTCCTCTGGAAATTAATTATTGGTTGCTCTAGAATAGATTAACCATACGATTTTATTATCAGGAAGGTTGCAGCAATTGACTGTGCGGGAAATACAAGTGTGTGTCTTTCCTTTCTAGTTTAGTTATGCTAAGCTATGTATATCCAGTGATACGTAGTTCACTTGATACTCATGGAATTTTCTTCTCTTTACAGGAGGACCATCCGAAGTGTGGAAGCGTTTTCTGCAACGTCCGCAGCAAGAACTTCTGCGGACATGATTTGTGTAGGAGGCACGCAGCATACGCAGTCTCCAAAAGTGATCTCCGGTATTGGGACCCGCAGGTATGTACCGTGTGCACAAACCTGATTACTGAGGCTTTTGATTCCCCTAAGACGGCGGAGTCAAGGGACGCAGCAAGGGAGAAGCTTCGTACCTGGGTAAGGGGCTTTCAGAAGAACACTTCTGGGCCCTATCTTCCAAGTGAGAAGATGAGGGCTTACCTTTTCCCCAAGGCGTCAGCTGAGGCAGTGATTCCCCAGCCTCAAGCGGAGATACCAGTGGTTCAGATCCCTGTGGATGCTGAAGTCGCGGACGCCCTGCAGGACATCCAATTGGACGATAGGATGTCGGAGGTGTCCGAGCGTATGGAAGATGACCTTCTGGCAGAAGAGCAGGCTCCAGACAATGAAGAGGAAGAGGTCGACGAGGTGTCGGCTACTCCGGTTCAGGCCCCTGAACCTATTCCCTCAACATCGTCCTCTCTCCCAGATGAGCTGGGAAAGACCCTTTCCTCCATCGTTGGAATGATCCAACAGATGCAGAGGGAAAATAATGAGAAGGCTGCTTCAATGAAGCTGGAGATGCGGAGACTTGCAGCATCACGTGGGCCCCAGAAGAAGCTCAGCGTGAAAGACCTTCCCTTGTGCTCAGATGCCAACCCTTGGAGGTATGCCGAGAACATGCCTATGATGACGGGAAAAATCGTCATTTCGGAGAAGTTGGGCTCAGTCCTCCTTGAGGAGGTGGAATTCTGGCCCAGCAAGGAGTCGTATCCGGACTGTTATGTCCGTCTAAGGAAGGAACCAGCCTCAAAGGAAGAAACGGAGCCGAAGGAGGTCATATTTTTGGACCACGCTAAGGCTCAAGCTTTACTGTCAAGCTCGATGAAAGAGAGGGGCTTCACAAACTCAAAGGTACCTGCTTTGAGTAAGAAGCACCCTTCCTTTGTATCCTCTCCTTCTAGAGCCTTCCCCTTTATGCAGAAAGGGTTTCCGGCTGTGCTGAAAGCAGTCGAGGCAGGTAAGCCATGCCCCTCCTTGGAGGAGTGTAAACCTCTGTCTTTGGCCCTACCCATGGACCACAAGGACTGGAAGGACGTCCATCTTACCTTCTCAGTCGGGAAGTTGGAGGCTGATATTGCCGGACGTTAGTTCGGTAAGAACCTCCCCAAGCTGTCTGACTTTCTTTTGCGCAGGGAGCTTGAGACAAAAGAAAGACTTGCTGCCTCAATGTGTCATCAAACGACTCTAGAGACAATGGCAAGTGACCCCAAGGTCCATGAAATGTTCATGGTAGTGGCTAAGACACACCTAGTCACAGTGACGAAGGACCTTTATAGCTTCGTCAAAGCTAGGAGGGCTTGTAGGGAGTTCGTGTTCGCCTCGGCTGTGGTGAGGCACGAGCCAAGGAAGCTAATCTCCTCCAACATTTGGGGCAAAGACCTCTTCCCTAGTGAAGCGGTCAAGGAGGTTGTAGATAAGGCCGCCACGGAGAATAGAAACCTTCTCCAGAAGTGGGGCCTATCTCTCAAGAGAAAGTCTTCCCCGGATGAGGGTCCCCAACCAAAGAGGAAAACTAAGATGACTAGGCTACCCTCTCGGCCAGCCAAGCCATTCAGACAGCAGCAGCAGTAGCAACTTCCTATGCCTATAGTGCCCCAGATGGTGGCACAAACCCCGACCACGTACCAGTGGGTACCCCAAGCCGTGTCGACGCAGTCTCCGGCATTTAACCCAGCGTTCGAAGGGCAGTCAACTACCTTTCGAGCGAAGCCTAGAGGAGCAGCCAGAGGTTCGTCTAGACGCCCCTCAAGGGGGAGGGGATTCAGGGGTGGTCGCGGTCAAGGAGGCAAGGCCTCAGGGCAACAGCAGTCAAAGTGAGATGATACCGGTAGGAGGGAGACTTCAGAATTTTCGGGATCGGTGGACCTTCGATCCCTGGGCCTCAGCCTACTCAAGAATGGACTGGGTTGGAGCTGGTACAGCACTCCACCCCCGTGCCCTCGATTTTTCCAACACTCCACCCCCGTTCTGGAGGAGTACATTCAAGAACTCTTGGAGAAAAGAGTAATCCGAAGGGTAAAGTCCATCAAATTCCAAGGAAGGCTGTTTTGTGTTCCCAAGAAGGACTCAGAAAAACTCAGAGTCATTCTGGACTTGTCGCCACTCAACAAGTTTATAGTGAACTGCAAGTTCAAGATGCTAACACTGCAACACATAAGGACCTTACTGCCCAAGAGGGCATTTACCGTCTCCATAGATTTGTCAGACGCCTATTGACACGTTCCAATCAATCGTCAACTCTCCCCCTACCTAGGGTTCAAGCTACATCGAAGACACTACGCCTTCAGAGCCATGCCATTCGGGCTAAACATAGCCCCAAGGATCTTAACGAAGCTTGCGAGCGTAGCTCTCAAACAATTACGCCTAAAGGGAATCCAGGTGGTAGCCTACCTGGACGACTGGCTGGTGTGGGCAGCATCCAAGATAGAATGTTTGCAAGCTTCCCTACAGGTGATCCAGTTCCTAGAGTATCTAGGCTTCAAGATCAACAGAAAAAAGTCTCGACTTTCTCCATCTCAAAAGTTCCAGTGGTTGGGAATTCACTGGGACCTAGTGTCACACCAACTCTCCATCTCGGCGAAGAAGAGGAAGGAGATAGCTGGTTCTGTCAAGAGACTTCTGGATTCCGAAAGGATATCAAGACGCGAACAGGAGAGAGTGCTGGGTTCTCTCCAGTTTGCCTCAGTAACAGACCCGGTGCTAAGAGCACAGCTAAGGGATGCAACCGGAGTTTGGAGAAGTTATGCATCAAATGTGCGAAGAGATCTAATAAGACCAGTACCGCTTCGTCTACGTACGCTTCTCAGGCCTTGGTCCCAAGTCAGGCAACTAAAGAAGTCGGTGCTTCTTCAGCCACCTTTCCTCTCGTTGACTCCCCACCCCTCGAAGGAGGGGTGGGGAGGTCATTCTCATCGGAAGAAGACCCAAGGAACTTGGTCCAATCTATTCAAGACATTTCACATAAACTTTCTGGAAGCTATGGCAGTACTCCTTACCTTGAAGAAAGTCTCCCCTCGTCGCTCAATCCACATAAGGTTGGTGCTGGACAGCGAGGTGATTGTGAGATGCTTGAATCGACAAGGATCGAGGTCACCACCACTCAACCAGGTGATGTTGGCCATCTTTCGACTGGCGGAAAAGAAGAAGTGGTACCTGTCGGCAGTTCACCTTCAAGGAGTCCGCAATGTGACAGCGGACGCTCTATCCAGGTTCACACCGATAGAGTCGGAATGGTCCCTAGATGCAGGATTATTCTCCTTCATCTTGAGTCAAGTCCCAGAACTGCAGATAGACCTCCTTGCGACGAAAGACAACAAGAAGTTACCCCTTTACGTGTCCCCGTACGAGGATCCCTTGGCGGAAGCAGTGGACGCGATGTCCCTCGACTGGAACAGATGGTCCAGGATTTACCTGTTCCCTCCTCACAACCTTCTATTGAGGGTCCTCAACAAACTGAGATCTTTCAAGGGAGTAGCGGCAATAGTGGCTTACAAGTGGCCGAACAGCGTGTGGTTCCCTCTGGCATTGGAACTACGTCTGAAGTGTCTACCGTTACCAGATCCAGTTCTGACCCAGCGAGTTCAGAAGTCGACTGTCTGCGCTTCATCACAGAAAACCCGGAACCTACAGCTCATGATTTTCTCTCCCTAGCGGTGAGAAAACGTTTCGGGATTTCGAAAGACAGTATAGACTCCCTAGAGGAATATAAGTGCAAATCTACTAGAAGGCAATATGAGTCATCATGGAGAAAATGGGTGGCCTTTGTCAAGGCGAAGAATCCGCAAAAGATCTCGACGGACTTCTGCTTATCTTTCTTCATCCACCTCCATGGTCAAGGGTTAGCAGCCAACACAATATCAACGTGTAAATCTGCTTTGACAAGACCCATTTTATATGCCTTCCAGGTCGACCTCTCTAACGATATTTTTAATAAAATTCCGAAAGCCTTAGCTAGGTTCAGACCATCAGCACCTCCAAAGCCCATTTCATGGTCTTTAGATAAAGTTCTTCATTTCGCTTCGCTGTTGAACAATGAGGAGTGTGCTTTAAAGGATTTGACCCAAAAAGTTATTTTCCTGTTTGCTCTCGCGTCGGGGGCCAGGGTTAGTGAAATTGTAGACCTCTCGAGAGGGGAGGCTCGTGTTCAGTTCTTGAATGGGGGAGAACTGAACCTGTTTCCGGATCCTACGTTTCTCGCCAAGAACGAGTTACCCACCAACAGGTGGGGTCCCTGGAGAATCTGCCCTCTGAAAGAAGATGCATCTCTATGTCCAGTGGAATGCCTAAAGGTCTATCTTCGTAGAACTTCAGACTTCAGGGGTGGTCAACTATTCAGGGGAGAAACATCAGGCTCAAATTTATCACTGAAACAACTTAGGGCGAAAATCACCTATTTTATTCGCAGAGCGGATCCAGACAGTACACCCGCAGGTCACGATCCGAGGAAAGTTGCCTCATCCTTAAATTTCTTTGATAGTATGGATTTCGAACATCTTCGCTCATACACTGGCTGGAAGTCTTCCAGAGTGTTCTTTCGTCACTATGCGAAGCAAGTGGAGCAACTGAAGAGGTCTGTGGTAGCAGTGGGTAGTGTCGTTAACCCTACTGTTTAACTCTGCGAGGAACAGTGGATTTAATTGGGACGATTAATTCCGGGGTGAGTGTGTAGCTACGAACTGTTCTACAAACTAAGTGTTAGGGCACTGGGTTGCCCACATTGACTGTTCCATATTCAAAGGTGAACCTAGCATAAGTTCAGACATGTGTGCCAAGCGTTTCCAACGCTAATGTAACTGATTAGTAATACAGACTTTTATGATTTTGATACCTCGGTATGTTAAAAGTGGCGTTAATGTTTTTCTTTCAGATAAACAAGTTTTCTGTTTACTATCATGCTTATGCTTATTTATTGGTTATCCTCCTCTTATATATGTATAATTGTTGTTTAACCTGTTTTATTTTATTGTTTGTCAATAAACTAGTTCTTGTGAACCTTGCGTCTCCTTCGCCTGTGTCATTTTACTTGAAATGAGTTAGCATTACGTTTACTATGTATATTTATCTGGGATAATTCTAATAGATTGTTCCTTTATGCAAGCATTTTTGCATTGGTTTATGCTTTCCCCTAGCGGGGGGACTCCATGCCCTAAGGGGACGGTGGCGGATATGCAAGTTTTCCTCCTACCCGGATATAAACCTTTGTCCAATCCAGTAATGAACGGGGAACTGGTCGATATTTCATATTGACTCAGTGGTTCTTTACAAACTATGCTTTACATGATATAGGGTGAGACCACTATATTGGCTTGTCTGTTATTCATACATAGGTGTATGTACTCTTCGAGACTTTTCCAGAGTCTAGTATGACTCCTCCCTGTAGAGGGCAGGAAGCACTAACATGGTCTATGGTTAGATGAAAATATGTATGACGGTAACATCTTAGGTCTCTAGGTCTAGTTGGCCGGGAAATACCTTCGGGGAGTACGGCATGTTTTGAGAATCCACAGATACAGTAATGCTCTGGTATACTTCCATCAGGACGACATGGCTTGAGCCCAAAAAACGGATTTTGAGCGAAGCGAAAAATCTAATTTTGGGTGAGATGGCCATGTCGTCCTGATGGACCCGCCCTTCCCTTTTCTTTTAAAAAGGGCTGTAGGTTCCCTCCCTACATACAGTATCTGTAGCACCTCGTGTATCGGTACAAGGAATACAGATGGCGCCGTGAGCGGCGCAATGCACGCTTACGAAACGGGAGAGGAGAGATACCTTGCGAGCGGCTCTCCTTTCTTTCTCGTTTTTCGTTTTCTTGCCAATTGACCCCTTCGAAGTGTTAACTCTGTTCGGGGTGCAGATTGCTATGTGGTGTGTCAAGAATACGTCCTCTGATATTTCGCGATATCACTGGTTCTTTTATTAGGGATATTCGCTCCAGGAGTTAGAATTCTGGGTACCTTATGGTAAATTCTCTGGGAATATCGCCATAGTTATATATACCCAAGGAACTTCCATCAGGACGACATGGCCATCTCACCCAAAAATAGATTTTTCGCTTCGCTCAAAATCCGTTTTTTAGCTACGATTGAAATGGATGTAGACTTGGCATAAAGTAAAACTAAAAGAAGTCAACAATACTCAATTTTTAAAACACACCTGAAATTTAAAAACAAAATACACAATTTCTTAATGTGCAATTAACTATTTAAAGAGTAGCAATTTTCTAGAATAAAATGATGTTTCCCAAAAAATAGTGGTTTGCTGATGAAATCGGATGCCGTATTTTTAGGTACGATTGAAATGGATGTAGACTCGGCATAAAGTAAAACAAAAAGAAGTCAACAATACTCGATTTTTAAAACACACCCGAAATTCAAAGACAAAAGTACACGCTTTCTTAATGTGCAATTAACAATTTAAAGAGTAGCAATTTTCTAGAATAAAATGATGTTTCCCAAAAAATAGTGGTTTGCTGATGAAATCGGATGCCGTATTTTTAGCTACGATTGAAATGGATGTAGACTCTGCATAATTTTTTCGTTTCGTATTTAATTGACACTAAGAAAACTAATTTTCTTTTACTAACTTCCACTCCTCCTCTAAATTACCAGTTTCTCTTACTCTCACCTCGTCATATGGAAATGGAAGGTTGTTAAAAGGAGAGGAGGCAAGGAAAATGTGGGCGGAATATTTTGAAAGTTTGCTGAATGTTGAGGATAATAGGGAGGCAGATATAATTGCTGTTCCAGGTGTTGAGGTGCCAGTGATGGGAGATGAGAATGAGAGAGAGATTACAATAGATGAAGTGAGGAGAGCTCTAGATGAAACGAGAGTAGGAAAAGCATCTGGTATGGATGGTGTGAAAGCTGAGATGTTGAAGGAAGGGGGTGTGACTGTACTTGAATGGTTGGTGAGATTGTTTAATATGTGTTTTGTGTTGTCAATGGTACCAGTAGATTGGGTTTGTGCATGTATTGTACCACTATATAAGGGTAAGGGAGATGTGCATGAGTGTTGTAATTCAAGAGGTATTAGTTTGTTGAGTGTAGTTGGAAAAGTGTATGGTAGAGTATTGATTAATAGGATTAAGGATAAAACAGAGAATGCAATCTTGGAAGTACAGGGTGGTTTTAGAAGAGGTAGGGGTTGTATGAATCAGATTTCTACAGTTAGGCAGATATGCGAGAAATATTTAGCAAAAGGTAAGGAGGTGTATGTTGCGTTTATGGATCTGGAGAAAGCATATGATAGAGTTGATAGGGAAACAATGTGGAATGTGATGAGGCTATATGGAGTTGGTGGAAGGTTGTTGCAAGCAGTGAAAAGTTTATACAAAGGTAGTAAAGCATGTGTTAGAATAGGAAATGAAGTGAGTGATTGGTTTCCGGTGAGAGTGGGGCTGAGACAGGGATGTGTGATGTCGCCGTGGTTGTTTAACTTGTATGTTGATGGAGTGGTGAGAGAGGTGAATGCTCGAGTGGTTGGACGAGGATTAAAACTGGTAGGCGAGAATGACCATGAATGGGAGGTAAATCAGTTGTTGTTTGCGGATGATACTGTACTGGTAGCAGACACAGAAGAGAAGCTTGACCGACTAGTGACAGAATTTGGAAAGGTGTGTGAGAGAAGGAAGTTGAGAGTTAATGTGGGTAAGAGTAAGGTTATGAGATGTACGAGAAGGGAAGGTGGTGCAAGGTTGAATGTCATGTTGAATGGAGAGTTACTTGAGGAGGTGGATCAGTTTAAGTACTTGGGGTCTGTTGTTGCAGCAAATGGTGGAGTGGAAGCAGATGTACGTCAGAGAGTGAATGAAGGTTGCAAAGTGTTGGGGGCAGTTAAGGGAGTAGTAAAAAATAGAGGGTTGGGCATGAATGTAAAGAGAGTTCTGTATGAGAAAGTGATTGTACCAACTGTGATGTATGGATCGGAGCTGTGGGGAATGAAAGTGATGGAGAGACAGAAATTGAATGTGTTTGAGATGAAGTGTCTAAGGAGTATGGCTGGTGTATCTCGAGTAGATAGGGTTAGGAACGAAGTGGTGAGGGAGAGAACGGGTGTAAGAAATGAGTTAGCGGCTAGAGTGGATATGAATGTGTTGAGGTGGTTTGGCCATGTTGAGAGAATGGAAAATGGTTGTCTGCTAAAGAAGGTGATGAATGCAAGAGTTGATGGGAGAAGTACAAGAGGAAGGCCAAGGTTTGGGTGGATGGATGGTGTGAAGAAAGCTCTGGGTGATAGGAGGATAGATGTGAGAGAGGCAAGAGAGCGTGCTAGAAATAGGAATGAATGGCGAGCGATTGTGACGCAGTTCCAGTAGGCCCTGCTGCTTCCTCCGGTGCCTTAGATGACCGCGGAGGTAGCAGAAGTAGGGGAGTCAGCATTATGAAGCTTCATCTGTGGTGGAAATGTGGGAGGTTGGGCTGTGGCACCCTAGCAGTACCAGCTGAACTCGGTTGAGTCCCTGATTAGGCTGAAGGAACATAGAGAGTAGAGGTCCCCTTTTTGTTTTGTTTCATTGTTGGTGTCGGCTACCCCCCAAAATTGGGGGAAGTGCCTTGGTATATGGATGGAAGAAAACTAATTTTAGTTTCTTCATCTATATGTAAGTATTGTATAACACGAGAGAGAGAGAGAGAGAATCAGCTGTTGTTATTGAATGCCGTGTTTTTGTTTCGTGAGAAATTGATCGCCACGACTAACAACAACCTACTGTACTGAACTTTACAGTATTATTCAGACTACTGTAATATGACAAAGTAAAATATTTGTAATAACCTATTTTATATGAAATGGGGCTATTTGTTGAATTCTACAGCTGAAAATTGTAGACATCCGAGTTAGGTTACGCTTACTCTAGACCAAAATTTAACACTAACGACTTACGAACAATCCAGCTTACGAACAGACTCTCGGTCCCTATTGTGTTCGTAAGTTGGGGACTGTCTGTATTACAGTTATTTTGGTGATGTACAATTTACTTTTAGCCTTCGCTGATTGGGTATTGTTTTTACTGAGTGTTAGTGTTTTAAAATCGTGTGTAGACTTTACACAGATAGGTTGGGAGTTCTTTCCCCCTACTGTAAAACTAACGTAAACACACTTTCAATCATGGTGGCGGACATCGTTTCCGCCAAATCTATGACGTCACACTCGTGTGACTTAAGCTATTGCGTCACAATCGTTTGATGTAGCTACATAGTACTACGTAGTATGTTGATATTCTTTTCTTTGCACTTGTAAAGACTGAAAGGAATTCTAACTTTTAATAAGTATTTTACTTGTAATATAAAAGACTATATTATTTTTAAGAGAATTTTTGTCTTTTTAGTATTTGTTCTTTTAATCACCGATCTATTTTTTAAGATTAATAGAATAGCGTATTGTTAATTTTTACGCTGCGCAGTCTCATAACAATCGATTCAGTTCCAACAATTCTTGGATATCGTTTTTTGTTGGGGTTCCACTATTTTTCATATATTCACGTTTATGTTTCAATTGAAGGTGTAGTAAACCGCTATTTTTGGAACCCTTTTTAAGGGTTGTTTACTTATATATACGTGATAGCTATATCTGTTCATTTTTAGCGTAACAAATCATCATTTTTAGGAATCCTCAAGAATTAAGGGTTGTTGACATATATATATATGTTATTCCTATATCTGTTCATTTGAATCATAAAGCATTTATTTGGCGCCTAGTCTTTCATTCCCAGTAGCTATTAGTTTCTACCGGGTAAGTATATATACTTTTAACTTTACGTGATGTCGTACGTCCTCCGGGTTGTGACATCGAGCGTCCTCCGGGTTGTGACGTCGAGCCTCCTCTGGGATGTGAAGTCGAGCGTCCTCCGGGTTGTGACGTCGAGCGTCCTCCGGGACGTGACGTCGAGCGTCGTCCGGGTTGTGACATCGAGCGTCCTCCGGGTTGTGACGTCGAGCGTCCTCCGGGACGTGACATCGAGCGTCGTCCGGGTTGTGACGTCGAGCGTCCTCCGGGTTGTGACGTCGAGCGTCCTCCGGGACGTGACGTCGAGCTGATACAGGTATTTCTCGATTTACGACCTATGTGACATACGAATATTCGACTTTACGACCATTTTTTCAGGGTGATGAGGTCTCAAGTTTATCGGAAATACGACGAATATTTCCTTGAAAATAATCTATTTTCTTGTATACATATAAACTGATTTATCTTGGTAAATTATTATTTTCTTTTATTGTTAATACTGTATTCAGTATTTATTTTCAGTTAAAAATTCATTAAGAAAAGTTTTAATATCTGTCTACTTCTTGTTTAGATTGCCCGGAGCTTTTTGACGGTGCGTCTAGCCCCTAGGTGGTTATATCTGTCTAGTTCATATTAAGTCTGGTGACGAAACATCACCGTCGGAAAGCGTCCGGGCAATACAGTGATTTCCTTCCAATAGGCTAACGATTAATATTAGTATTTCCATTATCGAAATATTAAATAACGATACAAAGTATTTTTGGGCTCAAGCCATGGCGTCCTGATGGAAGGTTCCTTTTTGGTAGCTTCCTTGGGTATATAACTACTAAGATATTCCCAGAGAATTTAACCACAGGTTATCACAGAATTCTAACTTCTGGAGCGAGTATCCTAAAGGTTTCCCTTTTAAGACATCGTATATCAACAGGGGACGCATGTATTAACGCGCCACATAGCTATCTACACCCCAAACAGAGTTAACACTTCGGTGTGTAAGGGCGGAGAATAGCTGGGAGCCGTTCCACAGCTAATCTCGTTCGTGGCTACTTTTGGTACTCGAGACGTAAACAAACGGGCGCCATTGCTAAATGACGTCACGTCCGTCCTCATCCTTCTGCTAGTAGCTCGCCTATCTTAGACGGATTTTCCCTACGCTCTTTTTATCAACCTGCATCTTCGTCATGTCGCTACCTTCGGCCTCGCCTTCTTCTGGAAAGTTGAGTACAAGGTTCCAGTATTGTTTAATTAAGCTCTGACCGTAAAGTAAATGTTACTTTTCGAGATAATTGATGTTTTGTGGCAGAGCTGTGCCTCAACCGGACCCGCCATTTTATGGCGTCGTTGTTGTTCTGCATGCCTTATTTAGTTAGCCTCAACGTTTCCGGCCTTATTAACTAATCGATACTGTTAGTTTATTTAGTCTTCATAGCTAGGAACTTTTATATCGTGGTTTGACGCTTTATTATCGGTCATCGACTGACCCCATACCAGTTGGCTACTATAGCCCCCAGGCCAGAGCGCCTATATCAGTGTTCATGCATGATATTTTTACAGTGATCCTAGGCTTACTTATGAAGATAGTGGCATTATTTTACAATACTTTTGACTGTGATGCAAGTGTTTTCGCCTTCAGGGACTATATAGGGGACAGGTTAGATAGTGTGTCTTTCTAACCTAACCTACAAGTAGGACCCCTATATGCTTCCTTCATCCCCTGCCTTAGGGCATCCCCTCTGTGTAGCCTTGCTCCCCCTACCACGTAATGGGATCAAGCTCATATCAGAGTATTATATCGCCTCTCTGTCCTCCCTAAGGGAATGATCCCCCCTTAGGGTTGCGTCCGAGAGTGAGGAACGGCTAGTCCTTCCTCTATTGCTGGGGCTAGGTCTCCGACCTTTCCTGCAATAGCGATACGTCTTCCATCCTTCCTAGTTCAGGATGTAACATCCCTGCTCTAGGTTAGGTTTTGGAGGGGTTAGTTCTGTTCCTTGCTGAAACGATACCCATGCACCGTTTTCAGACAAGCTGCCTTACCTTAGGCTAGGGAGTGCCCTCCCTTCCTCAGTGGCCGCTCTGGTACAGAACCCCCTCCACGGAAGACCCTTCTCTTCTCCCCTCCCCACCTATCTCTTGTATGGCCTAGCCTATACCTAGGTTAGTCTATACCCATCTGTCCCCTGTCCTACAACTCCTCCTTAGGGTGGAGTGATAGGGCTACCTTGAGCTCCTGTGTGCTGTCCGCTCTGGTACATATACCCTTCATAGTGTCCTATGGGGTTAGCCACTGGATGCGTTCTGTCTGCAGGGGTTCCCCCCCCCCCCCGCTCTTGGGGGTCCCCTAGCCCTCCCTTGGGCTACCATAGCTCCCGGTCCTCTGCGGCCCCTGCTTCTGGGTGATAGGGTCAGCCTCTATCATGGGTACACCCACTCAGGTGGGATGTCTGGGGGTCCGTGGCCGGACCCCTCCATCCCTCCTTCTGTCTCTTTCACTATCCGGGTGCCGGTCCCTTGCTGCCTCCACTGTCGGTGATACCCACCTCCTACCTTGGTGACTTATCCCTTTACCCCTGGGCCGCCAGTCCCCCGTGTGCCGGGGGACTGCCGCCTGCCGCCGGCTTCCAGCCGATGGCTCTCCCTCCTTCCTCATAGCTTGGTCGTCCGTCCGCCGGCCGGCCCCCGGAGTGCCGGCATCCGCCGCCGGCAGTCCGGTTCTGCTATAACCATCCTTGTTCCTGTCACCAAGCCGGCAACCTCCGGCTGCCGGAGCCGCCGCTCCCTCCGCCGGCGTCCCGCCGCTGTGCCGGCGGCCGCCACCCTGGTATTACTCTTGACTTCTATATTGTCTTCCCTAATGCCAGAAACTCTGCTGGAGCGGCCTCCGGCGTGCCGGAGCCTTCCGGAGGCGTCAAGGCGACTTGCACCCCCTTCTACTAGCTATCATCTGATATTGATAGCCCTACACTGCAACCAGATGGCTTGTTTACGTAAATGGATCGGTATCTTATTACCGTTCTATTGGTAATCATGCTGTCTTCTTGCATATCACAGATTTCCAGCATGCTGTGTGTATCTTAGCACGGCTGGTTGCCGGAAACCGTTACCCTATGGGATCTTTTAGTCCCCTATTCTGGAACTGAGTGGCCTCAGTCCCAACCTTATATCCTTGACAATTTCCCAATAGAATTCTATCTGCCCTACGGACTTTCTATATTGAATTCTATCCTGTGCCTTCGGTCACTTCGGATTGTCCACGGATGAAGGTTACGGTAACCAGCCGGGCGGGATGCACGGAGTATGTACCTATCCTATCTCAGCCCTTCCTCTGTGCATCACACCCTTTATCAAGTTAAAATTAATGATTAATATTAACTTTAGTTTAAGAGTCATTCTTATGACCCCCCCCCATACTCATATTCTCTTTCTTTTACAGGAGGAGCAGATGAAATGTGATCACGACTTCTGCGCCGTGAAACGCCCGCACTTCTACGGGCATACGGCGTGTAGGACCCACGCCCCTTGTGCCAACAAGAAAGGGGATTTGAAGTTCTGGGACCCGCAGAACTGTATGGTCTGCCAGGATCGCCTAGTCGATGCCTTTCATAATCCTCCCTCAGCGGAGGTCAGGGACACTTCTCGGGATAAGCTACGCAAGTGGGTGCGTGGCTTCCAGAAGAACGCCACTGGACCATACCTGGCCACTGAAGAAATGAGGTCCCTTCTGTTCCCAAAGGCCTCCCCCGATTCTGTGGTGCCCAAAGAACTGATCCCCACCGTCCAGATCACGGTGGAACCAGACGTAGTCATGGCCCAGTCCATGCACGAGTGCCACCTGGATTCCGAGAACGACGAACATATGTCGGATATTTCGGAGGGCACGGAGAAGACCCTTATGGCCCAAGGTGCGAAAGATGAAGAGGACCAGGTGGAATACACCGAGTCGGAGCAGGAGGTCGCTCCGCCTTCCATCACCGCCCCTACTCCTACACCGACGGAAGTGTCTCTCCCGTCTACCTCCGCTACCCCGGAACCCATTCCATCCGCCCAAGAGATGTTCCGGATGATTAAAGCCATTATGGACGACAGGCTTAAAGAAACTCACGAGTTCATCAGGTCCATGAAGGGGTCCAAAGAACCGAAGAAGATCTCGGTTAAGGATCTCCCTGCATGCTCACATGCCAACCCCTGGAGGTATGCCGAGCATATGGTTATCGCAACCGGCAGGATCTTTATCAGCGATAAGATCAGCACGGTCCCCCTGGAAGATGTGGAGTTCTTCCCGAACTTTGAGGCTTACCCGGACTGTTACGTCCGGCTTCGTTCTGAACCTGCCTCTAAAGAAGAGACCGAACCCAAGGAGGAGATAGTGTTCGATCTCTCGAAGGCCCAGGCTATGCTAGCCACCGCATTTAAAAGTAGGGGTTTTACCTGCTCTAAGCTTCCGGCCCTGAGCAAGAAGCACCCTACTTACGTCGCACCCGACGATGCAGTCCTTCCCTTCATGGAAAAGGCCTTCGCTGCGTGCCACAAGGCTGTGGAAGAAGGAAAACCCTGCCCTGCACTGGAGGAGTGCAGACCCTTCTCCATAGTAACTCCCCCCGACGCTCGACACTGGAAGGATATCCAGCATACCTTCGTGGTGGGAAAGCTAGATCCTGACGTAGCCGGACGTCAGTTTAACGAAGACCTCCCGAAACTCAACGACCACCTCCTTCGTCGGGAACAAGATACGAAGGAAAGGCTTGCAGCATCCATGTCCCACCAGGTACAACTTGATATTATGGCTGGTGACACCAGAGTCCCAGACCACTACATGGTACTCGCCAAATCCCACATGGCAACTCTGGTGAAGGATTTGTACCACTTCATGAAGGCTCGGAGAGCCTGTCGAGAATTCGTGTTCTCAGGTGCCACTGTGAAACACGAACCCCGGAGGCTGATTTCCTCCAACATCTGGGGTAAGCACCTCTTTCCCTCTGACCTCGTGAAAGAGATCACCGACAAGGCCGCCACGGAGAACAGGAACCTTCTCCACAAGTGGGGCATGTCGAAGAAGAGGAAATCCTCCCAGGACGACGGACCTCAACCTAAGAGGAAATCCTCCAAGCAGAAACCCCAGCAACGTCAACAGAGACGGCAGTTTCCGGGACCCGCTACTCCCCAAGTGGCAGCTCAGCCACAGCAGACCTTTCAGCTGGTCACCCAACCGGTCTTGTCACAGTCGCCGGTTTTCACCCCTGCTTTCGAGCAACAGACGACTACCTTTCGTCCCAAAGGTAGAGGCTCAAACAGAGGTGCAGGCAGAGATGCATCTCGCCGTCCCTCCAGAGGCAGAGGAGGAAGGGGAGCTAGCGTCCGAGGCAGTAAACCCTCGGGACACCAGAAGCAATGAAGTGCTTCCGGTGGGAGGAAGACTCCGCCAATTCCAGGATCGTTGGACCTTCGATCCCTGGGCGCACAGCATAGTCAAGAAGGGTCTAGGCTGGAGTTGGACTCAACCACCCCCGACCTTCCAGCAATTCTTCCAACAATCAACCCCCCTTCTGGAAGAATATGTCCTAGATCTCTTGAACAAGAAGGTGATAAGGAGGGTAAAGTCCACCAGGTTCCAAGGGAGACTGTTTTGTGTCCCCAAGAAAGACTACGACAACTCAGAGTCATTCTGGACTTATCCCCCCTCAACAAGTTCATAGCGAACGACAAGTTCAAGATGCTGACTCTTCAACAGATAAGGACCCTTCTGCCTCGAGGTTCTTACACGGTCTCCATAGACCTGGCGGATGCCTACTGGCACGTTCCAATGAACCATCACGCTTCCTCCTACCTAGGATTTCGACTCCAAAGGAAAAGCTACGCCTTCAGGGCCATGCCCTTCGGCCTCAATGTGGCCCCTCGGATCTTCACAAAGCTGGCGGACGCCATAGTACAACAGCTCCGCCTCCGAGACGTCCAGGTGATGGCCTACCTCGACGATTGGCAAGTCTGGGCTCCATCGCCCGAGGATTGTTTAAAATCCTGCAGCAAAGTCACCCAGTACCTAGAACACCTGGGATTCAAGATAAACGTGAAGAAATCTCGCCTCTCTCCAGCTCAGAAGTTCCAATGGTTAGGAATCCAATGGAACCTTCAGTCACACCGCCTTTCCATCCCCCAGAAGAAAAGGAAGGAAATAGCAGGGTCTGTCAAGCGACTACTGAAATCCAAGCGGATCTCAAGACGCCAGCAGGAACGAGTTCTAGGCTCTCTACAGTTTGCCTCAGTGACAAACCCGGTGCTTCGTGCACAGCTAAAGGATGCCGCGGGAGTCTGGAGACGTTCTGCATTCATCGCTCGAAGAGACCTCAAGAGACGGCTCCCAAACAGACTTCGACTTCTCCTCAAGCCGTGGTCGGAAGCAAAGGCCCTGAAAAGGTCCATTCCTCTTCAACACCCACCTCCATCACTCAACATCCACACGGACGCTTCGCTGGAGGGTTGGGGAGGTCACTCCCACCAAAAACAGGCTCAAGGAACATGGTCTCCCCTATTCAAGACGTTTCACATCAACATCTTGGAGGCCATGGCGGTCCTTATAACTCTGAAGAAACTCTCCCCGCCTCCCTCGATCCATATTCGTCTAACCCTAGACAACTCGGTGGTAGTTCGATGTCTCAATCGCCAAGGCTCAAGATCGCCCCAGATAAATCAGGTGCTTCTGACAATCTTCCGTCTGGCAGAGAAGAAGAAATGGCACCTGTCTGCAGTTCACCTACAAGGATTCCGCAACGTGACGGCGGACGCTCTATCTCGGACAAGCCCGATAGAGTCGGAATGGTCTCTAGACGCAAGATCATTCTCCTTCATCTCTCACCAAGTCCCAGAACTTCAGATCGATCTCTTCGCAACGAGCGACAACAATCAACTTCCTCGGTATGTGGCCCCGTACGAGGACCCCAAGGCAGAAGCAGTGGACGCCATGTCACTGGACTGGAACAGATGGTCCAAGATCTACCTGTTCCCTCCCACCAACCTTCTGCTGAAAGTCCTCTCCAAGCTGAGAACCTTCAAAGGGACAGCGGCCCTAGTGGCTCCCAAGTGGCCCCGGAGCAACTGGTACCCCCTGGTCCTGGAGCTGCAGCCCACGCTGATCCCTCTCCCGGGCCCTGTTCTCTCCCAACAAGTACAGAAGTAGACTGTCTTCGCTTCATCATCGAAAATCAAGGACCTTCATCTCATGATTTTCTCTCCCTAGCCGCAAAGAAGAGGTTTGGGATCTCGAAGAAAAGTCTAGACTTCCTCGAGGAATACAAGACCGAATCCACAAGACGGCAATACGAATCATCTTGGAGAAAATGGGTCTCATTCGTCAAGGCAAAAAATCCTAAGGAAATCACCATTGATTTCTGCATGTCCTTCTTCATTCACCTTCATGGACAGGGATTAGCAGCCAATACGATCTCTACTTGCAAATCGGCCTTGACTAGACCACTGTTGTATGCCTTCCAAATTGATCTGTCCAGCGACATCTTCAATAAACTGCCGAAAGCATGCGCTCGTCTACGCCCAGCACCCCCACCGAAACCGATCTCCTGGTCATTGGACAAGGTGCTCCAATTCGCCTCCAACTTGGATAATGATTCATGCCCTCTCAAGGATCTGACTCAGAAAGTTATATTTCTCTTTGCTCTTGCTTCAGGAGCCCGAGTCAGCGAAATAGTGGCATTATCAAGAGAAGAGGGTCACATCCTGTTTACTGATTCAGGAGACATTACCCTCTCCCCGGATCCGACGTTTCTCGCCAAAAACGAATTACCCACCAAAAGATGGGGCCCCTGGAGAATATGCCTCCTGAAGGAAGATGCCTCTCTATGCCCAGTAGAGAGCCTCAAGGTCTATCTTCGCAGAACTTCGAACTTTGGTGGAGGCCAACTCTTCAAAGGAGAAACATCGGGCAGCGACCTGTCACTGAAACAACTAAGAGCGAAAATCACCTACTTCATTCGCAGAGCGGATCCTGACAGTACACCCGCCGGTCACGATCCTAGAAAAGTTGCATCGTCTCTGAATTTCTTTCAGAGTATGGACTTCGAAAGCCTGAATAGCTTCACAGGCTGGAAGTCCTCGCGTGTTTTCTTCAAACATTATGCGAAACAAGTGCACGAAGTCAAACATTTTGTGGTAGCCGCAGGTAGTGTTATGAAACCTGCACCTAACTCTGCATAGAACAGCGAGTTACTTGGGACTCTAACTCTTCGGGTGCCTATGTTGACCCTCGAGCGATACGTAGTGATGTCGAAAACACTTAGTGCTTTCTTATAACTGTTCTTATCCCAGGTGAAATGTCATAGTCGTCACACAAGTGCCGCATTCCTAGAGCATGATGTGTTTTAATTAAAGACTGATGTTCCTCGAGAACGAGTGCTTACTAATAAATTTGAAATTCCCTTTCAGATTCAAGAGCAAGTCTTTATTACTATGTACATTATAATTTACTGTAAATTAACTTTACTTATTACTGCAATTCATTTAATTTTCTGCAATTGTGAAATAAAATTCCTATTTTATTACTTGTGCGTCTCAATCCGCTCCTACTTATACTATGAAATACATGCCTGTCATAGTTTTATTATCCCCTTCCTTATGGTTCATGGAGATACTAAGGTCCTAACCCTTATTATATATTCACCTTTGCAATGTAATATTCCAATACGAATACTTACTCTTCATACCCTAGAGACGAAACTATCCTTCTCTACATACAGTGTCCAACCACCACTTGTCTGCCTTCGAGAATGTTCCGATACGAATGCCAACCATTCAGTCTCGTCTCCAAGTTCTTCAGGTTCTTCTAGCAAGGTGAATAGCCCTTTGATAACCACTTTGATCTCGGCATGGGCCGTGGGAACTTCACTGCCAAGGGGGGCAGGAAGGTTCTTCCCTACGGTTCTTTTATTAAGATTACTATGCTACCTTGTTCAAAGCCTTTGGCACTTACCCAATAGGGGAAAATCTACCACGATACATTGATTCTCTGGTATTCTTCCATCAGGACGCCATGGCTTGAGCCCAAAAAACGGATTTTGAGCGAAGCGAAAAATCTATTTTTGGGTGAGATAGCCATGGCGTCCTGATGGACCCTCCCTGCTACTTCGTCCAGTTTTTAGGTCCCACCCTGCGCTGCTGTATCATGGTGATCGGCAAGCAACTGGCTTCAGGATGAGGACGGACGTGACGTCATTTAGCAATGGCGCCCGTTTGTTTACGTCTCGAGTACCAAAAGTAGCCACGAACGAGATTAGCTGTGGAACGGCTCCCAGCTATTCTCCGCCCTTACACACCGAAGTGTTAACTCTGTTTGGGGTGTAGATAGCTATGTGGCGCGTTAATACATGCGTCCCCTGTTGATATACGATGTCTTAAAAGGGAAACCTTTAGGATACTCGCTCCAGAAGTTAGAATTCTGTGATAACCTGTGGTTAAATTCTCTGGGAATATCTTAGTAGTTATATACCCAAGGAAGCTACCAAAAAGGAACCTTCCATCAGGACGCCATGGCTATCTCACCCAAAAATAGATTTTTCGCTTCGCTCAAAATCCGTTTTTGAGGGTCTGTATCGGTTGTCATGAGTACTACGTAGTGTAAATTTGACTGTACGCTACTTTTTTAATCTCTGATAATGGATCAATGTTTATCTAAAGAAAATATACTAATAGGGCAAATATTTTCTTGAAAATAATATATTTCCTTTTACATTATAAAAATAAAATACTTTAGTTTGTTAAGTTAGTATTTTCTTTTCATTTCTTGTGAGAAACAAAGAAAATGAATTTACATATTTTGCAAGTCATTCTTCGTAGAGTTTACTGTACGTCATGTGTCTTGTGACGTCATGTATCTGACGGAAGCGCGCTGACAAACCGAATGATTTCCTTTCATTGTTACCGAGTAATCTTATTACAGCATTCCCATAATCGAAACACCGAGTAACGATTTCAAGTGTTTTAGTGGTCTGTATCATTAGTTATGAGATTAGTACAACTTACCGTAAAGTTAAGAAAAAAAAGTCTGATGACGTCATTTCTGGTGGAAAGAGAGAGGCAAATCAAGGGATTTCCTTCCTATGCATTACTACCGTATTCCCAAAATCGAAACATCGAATAATGATATATAGAATTTTTCAATAATTTTCAAAAAAAATATGAAGATACAACTGAATTAAAAACAAAATACAGAGAGAGAGAGAGAGAGAGAGAGAGAGAGAGAGAGAGAGAGAGAGAGAGAGAGAGAGAGAGAGAGAGAGAGAGAGAGAGCGTATTCCTTTTATAACTAATAATAAGGTCTATAAACGAACTGTATGGAAAATGCGATACCCTATAACATATTGGTGCTGATGTAATATGCATTATGAAGAAATTTCGAATGTCAAGAAAATTGTATAAATTAGTGTTATTCGCACTATATATACTGTATGTGCTCATAATAGTAATACGGTAGCGTGACCTTGAGATCAGCTGATGCCAACCGAAAGTAAATCAAAATGATTTGTTGATTATTGATATGCTCAAGAAATTGAAAAATAAAATATAAATGTGCTTTAATAAACCACAATTAAACACAGTAATATCAAATGAAATATAAAGGCTTAATATTGAACTAGAATACTGTATGAAGCTTTAAAAATGAACTACCCGTATGCGAGAGCGAACACACACACACGCAGAAAGAGCTACAACGATTTCGCATTATACCTAATGATTAGACGAACTGTATGGAAACTGATTTCCTGTAACATATTGGCGTTAATGTAATATTCATCATGAAGATATTTCTAATATGTTAAGAAATGATAAAAAAATATGCCATACATGTGGAGAAATTTTTTAATGGTTACGTTCTGAGTGGGAACTTAGTCCGGGAAAGTCTCCTTATAACAGTTACACAAAGTTCAACAGGGGAGGATAGGAGCACTTACTCTCGGGGCACAAACACCCTGCTAATACTTTACTGTCACAATTCACAAACCACACTCTTTAAATACAAAGGGGGGAAATTTTACTGTCCAGAGGCCTAAGCACTCCACACGTAGGATTGAGAATAATTTATGGCCTACTCTAGCTTTGTCAGGTCTATAGTCCTCTCATTCTCAGGCTCTGTTCCGGCTCCGTCCCAGTGACCCCAATGAGATGCTGGACAGTTATTTTACGTTAATGTAAGGTAGACAAAATCCAAAATGGGAGCAGTGATGTAAAGTAGTTTAAAAGTTTAAAGATAAGGATCTTTACCTTCGAAGCAAATATATTAATGCAAAGTTCCTCGCTGTTACCACCTATAGACTTACTTAGGTTTTCTCTTTAAATATTGGGTACTTTGTCCCGTGATCAACTATTCATTTCACACATTAAAATAAATGAGGGAGCAAAAATACTAAAGAGGTTTAATTAACCTAATATTGATTTATTTCACAAATTTACATGAAAGAAACGGACATCTTAACAAAGGCAAAAAATGGTATAAAAAGAAAGCAATTCAAAATGATGAAAATGATGGGTTTGACACGTGGTCTGCAACAATCAAAATCAAAATGGGGTCTGGCACGTGGCCCACGTGACCCAGAGACTATGCTAGTCTCAAACCAAAATGATAACGAAAAAATATTTACACACAATCCCACCGCACACAGTCCGAATAGTGTAACTAGCCAGGTTCCCTATAAAATTAAAATTAGTCTAAGCTAATGAAAAATGGGGGAAAACTAAATGGCCATTGATGTAGTACCTGCACTCCTTTGAAGTTTAGTCCTATGCCCGAGATAGCTGTTGACCTGGTTGTTGCACTAATTGGCACGCTGCACTCTTGCCTGGCTCACCCCAAGAATTCTCACTGTGGCTGCAACTAGGTACACCAGGGACCTCTTCTCAATCTCTCCGACCGGCAGCAAGCTTTTGTGAGTCGAGTTTTGGGAGAGAGGGTGCGAGGGGTGAGCCAGAAGCACGGACTCAATGACCAGGCAGGTCAGCAAGCTAGGACAGTTTCTCGTAGAATGTGGTCGACACTACGGTCGAAGAGATCACCTGGCTTCACCTTGCCAAACAAGTGACGGTCATGATGCGCATGGTAATCCATTGGGGTTGCCATATCGGGACTTAAGGACAGGGCAATATATTGTTGAAAGGAGTGCAGAGGAGGCAGGATTTTGTACTAAATACTCAGATAAATCTTGCTGCTCTGAGGGAGGTTATATATACAATAATCCTACCTATTCTGGCTTACTAAAAATAATATTTTAAATGATTAATTAGCAATGGACTGGTACGATGGGCATACATCTTAAAATTAACAAACCTTAATTGGTATTGAGAAATATAAGATGCATTAATTCAGCAGTATTGGAATTTATATAAAAAATGCAATTTAGGAATTTAATCTCGACCCACGTAGCTTAAGGAAAGAACCAACATACGCCGTGGTTACACTAAGGCCCTCTAACGTGCGTATCTACGCTGTGACGTCACGAGCATGGCATGCGTCACTGTCAACAAGTTTAGATTAGTCTTCCCTATATTTTGTCAAAGAAAACTAGATGTAGGAGAGAATGTTTAAGGAGTAGCTATAGTATTAGTAGAAGAGAGCTAAAAATACGATTGAAAGAAGAAGAGTGAAGAAAATTCTTCACACCCTGGGGATAAAGGGGAGAAAAAAGGGAGAGGGGTTAGTTCCGGCAAATGTGATTCAACTACTTGTTAGTATGAGCGAGATAAGCTTACTGGCTGAATGATGAGTGAAGTTCTTCACATCAACGTCCGTTTAAAGTTAACAAAACGCCTTTAACGTTAATTGAAATCAATTGAATCAAAGTTATGCTTTCACGTGAATTTGGGGAATATTGAACCACGCAGGCAATGCTTCACGGAAGCGTTAAGTTAAGCATATGATCGGTTTTAACTTTAAACGTACGATGCAATAATAACAGAACGATTAAATGTACTCAATTCTTCCCACCCTAGGGGTACGGATAGAGCAAACAAAACGTAAGCCAATAACGGTCGAGATCAGCAACAAGTCCGGCCAAATGGAAAATTAAAAATTATGGGGGTGAATCCCAATCCCGGTCTGACACCCAACGTTTTACATGAAATGTCTTTACATATAAAATGACTGGCGTGCTGAAAGCTTTGAATTTGTCGCCTGACAAAAGGAGAAAAGTTACCTCCTTCTCGGCGTTAAAAGGTGAAAAGTTATTTGACACTAGCCTGAATGATAAATCGAGACAAACTAGGTCTATGGGGACATCGTATTTCTGACAGCTATGGTCATGGATGTCATCTTCAAGGGAAATGTTTGCAAGGTGACTTTTAAAAGCAAAGCTTATATTCAGCACGAGCTGAAGGATGTCAGGGGGATTATAATAAAATGACAAATTGTCAAGGCAAGAATTAAACTTACGTTTTAAAGTTAAAGCATGGGATTGACTGAAAAAATGTTGCTGTACGACTTGGCAAAAATAATACAGGTTTAATGTGACGTCATATAGGACTGAATAAAAATAATGAATGGTGTTCATGGTACCGTTATCCTTAAGCAAAGTTATTTGTAAACACGCTCTAAGCTCCGGTGCTAGGTCTACATGTGTGACCTTCGCTAAATCCACCGTCAGTGCGCAAGGTTCATTTCTGACTGCTAAGGTCTTAAACTTGCGATCACGCGGCTCTTTCTGAGGGCGGTTTTCAAATCCTAACGGGGATGTTCTAGCGTCAACACGGGTTGGAGCGGAAGTTACGGGCTTAAGAACTGGACAGTCAGGCAACGTGAGCACTGGTCCATGGGATGGTACGACTTTAATGATTGAATCTACAACCGGTACAGGCCTCTGCTGGCCATCACGCACATGGTTAAGTTGTGTGGTATTTGAGCTACCACTTGGGGGGTCTATGTTAAGACGATGAACGGTATTTCCTCCGGGACGGACTGTCACCGGCGGCAAAGACAAAGGGGGTTGAGGGCGATGAAACGCTGGTGGCTTAAGGTTCGGAGATGAGGACGGAGCACGTGAGACTGACACAAAATTACTAGTCGTATGCCACGTTGGCAACATAGTATTGAAATGTGACGATTTTACTGGTTGGGGAACTGAGACAAAATTACGAACATTGCACTTGACTGCTGATATATTAGAAGTTTCAATTAGGGAACGTGTCACTGAAGGTGTTGCACTCGAAAAAGAACAAGACTGATTAGGTTTTATAAGTAAATTTGGATGAGCCATGAGGCTATTAAAAGCAATCTCAACTTTACTCGACCAGGCAGCAAGTACGGGATAATTTAATTTAACAATAGGATGGTCGTAATGACGTCTCCAAAAATTCTTGTAATTACAAAGTTCATCTCTTACTTTACCAATAAGGGTTTTAAAATGATTTACGGCTTCTGGACCCATGCTGGGAAAATCTACAGAAGCCAGACCATGAAGTGCGAGGTCTGCGTCCTCACAAACAAAGGTGAATGTTAATTCCTGTTCCTTAAGCCTAGCGTTAATCTCCTCGGGGCTAAGCGTTTCCGCCTTAGGCGGTGAAGGGTTGTTTACGTTAAGCATGAAGTCCGCCATCTTGGAATGACCACGTTTGATGAACGGATTCGTAAAACAAAACAAGGGATAAATCTGAATTTTAAAGAAATGAAACTTTACAAATTTACAAGGTTGATAATTAAACATTTAAATTTACTCATGATGGGAGGAAAAAGTTAAATGGACAAAAAACATATAAATCACGAAATTACTTTAAAATTCAAAGTGACCGGGTCCAACAAAGCAGACGATGCCCAGGTCACGTGACTTTAGACTTTGCTAAAAATGAATTATTTACGCGAGTGGCGATAATGAATAATTAAGTTACTTTAAAGTGAAACATATTAGAAAGCACATGGCTTATAAATGCAAAGATTCAAGTTAAAAGTTAAAATAACAGGTCGAGGCTGACACTGTTGTGACGATTTCACAATTACGGGCGCACTAAGGCAACCACTGAACTATTCAAAATGTAGATTGGCGCACAAGGCAACGACTTAGATTTTAAAGTGCACTCTCTTGGAGGCTAAACAAAATGAAATTTCCCTCACGCGGAGGTAAAACAAAAATATCCTCGCTAAAGGACAAAAACAATATTTCCTCGCTAAAGGAAATTAAATGAACTACACGAAGTTATTTACTTACGGTAGCAAACAATTGTGTACCCTTAGTTTGGGTTGTAAACAAGATCCGCCATCTCGGAACAAACACGTGGAATGAAACGGACTTGGTGAAATTAAGTTTCTACGTTACTCGTAAGAACACTTAAAATTATGTTACGCCAATTCGCTCTTTAGGACAAGGACATGTGCTAGGTATACGGGAACATTAGTTAGAAAAGTTAAGGTTGGTTAGGGAAGGTAAACGACACAAAGGAAGGTAGACCAAGGTACAAAATGTTACAAATTAGATGCTTAGCTAGCAAAATTAGTTGACAGGACGAGTACACCGGCGCTCTAGCTGAGCAGTAAACACGGGCGTCTGAACAACAAAAAACCTTAGTTCAAGTAGCTTAGAACTTTCTGGTATAAGTGGATTCCGCCACACGTGGGTGAACGGATCCGAGATAAAGTGAAGTTCCTACGACAAATTCTAGTCTTTCTGTAGAGAACATTCAAACAACAAAATAACCTGGTTACGTAGCTCTTTCCTTAAACACGTGGTCGATACAAAAAGATCATGTTAATTACAAATTTCTCTTCCCAATTAAAGTCTGGGCATTACACATTCGACAAACTGGCTGTGTGCGTGTGGGTAAGTGATATAGCGAGTTACTATATGCTTAATCAAGCTGATTAATTACGTTAATGCTCCATAAGTCAAAGGTAAAAGATCCGGTTCGAAGGACCACTCGTGTGGAGAAATTTTTTAATGGTTACGTTCTGAGTGGGAACTTAGTCCGGGAAAGTCTCCTTATAACAGTTACACAAAGTTCAACAGGGGAGGATAGGAGCACTTACTCTCGGGGCACAAACACCCTGCTAATACTTTACTGTCACAATTCACAAACCACACTCTTTAAATACAAAGGGGGGAAATTTTACTGTCCAGAGGCCTAAGCACTCCACACGTAGGATTGAGAATAATTTATGGCCTACTCTAGCTTTGTCAGGTCTATAGTCCTCTCATTCTCAGGCTCTGTTCCGGCTCCGTCCCAGTGACCCCAATGAGATGCTGGACAGTTATTTTACGTTAATGTAAGGTAGACAAAATCCAAAATGGGAGCAGTGATGTAAAGTAGTTTAAAAGTTTAAAGATAAGGATCTTTACCTTCGAAGCAAATATATTAATGCAAAGTTCCTCGCTGTTACCACCTATAGACTTACTTAGGTTTTCTCTTTAAATATTGGGTACTTTGTCCCGTGATCAACTATTCATTTCACACATTAAAATAAATGAGGGAGCAAAAATACTAAAGAGGTTTAATTAACCTAATATTGATTTATTTCACAAATTTACATGAAAGAAACGGACATCTTAACAAAGGCAAAAAATGGTATAAAAAGAAAGCAATTCAAAATGATGAAAATGATGGGTTTGACACGTGGTCTGCAACAATCAAAATCAAAATGGGGTCTGGCACGTGGCCCACGTGACCCAGAGACTATGCTAGTCTCAAACCAAAATGATAACGAAAAAATATTTACACACAATCCCACCGCACACAGTCCGAATAGTGTAACTAGCCAGGTTCCCTATAAAATTAAAATTAGTCTAAGCTAATGAAAAATGGGGGAAAACTAAATGGCCATTGATGTAGTACCTGCACTCCTTTGAAGTTTAGTCCTATGCCCGAGATAGCTGTTGACCTGGTTGTTGCACTAATTGGCACGCTGCACTCTTGCCTGGCTCACCCCAAGAATTCTCACTGTGGCTGCAACTAGGTACACCAGGGACCTCTTCTCAATCTCTCCGACCGGCAGCAAGCTTTTGTGAGTCGAGTTTTGGGAGAGAGGGTGCGAGGGGTGAGCCAGAAGCACGGACTCAATGACCAGGCAGGTCAGCAAGCTAGGACAGTTTCTCGTAGAATGTGGTCGACACTACGGTCGAAGAGATCACCTGGCTTCACCTTGCCAAACAAGTGACGGTCATGATGCGCATGGTAATCCATTGGGGTTGCCATATCGGGACTTAAGGACAGGGCAATATATTGTTGAAAGGAGTGCAGAGGAGGCAGGATTTTGTACTAAATACTCAGATAAATCTTGCTGCTCTGAGGGAGGTTATATATACAATAATCCTACCTATTCTGGCTTACTAAAAATAATATTTTAAATGATTAATTAGCAATGGACTGGTACGATGGGCATACATCTTAAAATTAACAAACCTTAATTGGTATTGAGAAATATAAGATGCATTAATTCAGCAGTATTGGAATTTATATAAAAAATGCAATTTAGGAATTTAATCTCGACCCACGTAGCTTAAGGAAAGAACCAACATACGCCGTGGTTACACTAAGGCCCTCTAACGTGCGTATCTACGCTGTGACGTCACGAGCATGGCATGCGTCACTGTCAACAAGTTTAGATTAGTCTTCCCTATATTTTGTCAAAGAAAACTAGATGTAGGAGAGAATGTTTAAGGAGTAGCTATAGTATTAGTAGAAGAGAGCTAAAAATACGATTGAAAGAAGAAGAGTGAAGAAAATTCTTCACAATACATATGTACGCCATATTTTGATACGGTTTGTAGCGGCACTTTCAGATCAGCTGACCATAACCTAAGGTAAACAAAATTTTCAGTACTCGATTGTAAAATGCTTCCAAAATTGATAAATAGAATACAAAAATGCATTTATAGAGCATATGATATCCTATGAAACAAGAGAATGGAATAATGATAGACAGTAAGAAAATATTGACAAAATATAATCCAGATGATTGCCGAATCATAACGTATCAAAATAAATCTACGGAAACTTCACTTTTCTAGTTCGACATACAGCGAACTCGACTTACGACTCATCTCTCGGTCCCTATCTCGGTCGTAAGTCGGCGACTACCTGTAGTTATATGTAATGGACGGTTTAGTGTGCTCAAATATTTATTTTACAATAAAAAATATCAGTGTAATTTTTTATTGAAATATTTTGTTACAATTTGTATGAACAAGAAATGAACGATTTTGCATTCTTTTTCAAGCTCTTGGCTGAGAGTAAGATCTCTCACACGGGCTGGGCTTAGTCTTTTGTGTAAGAGCGTAAAGTGCAAGTTTCAGTGCTAAATTAGTGCAGTGAATTTTTTCAGCACAGTGGAGGATGCGTGTGCTCGGTTCTGTCGTTATCCTAGCCTTAGACCTCTTCCAAGCTCCCCAGCCCCTGGGAGAAGGAATGTCGTTCGGCGAAAGGAAACGAGAGAGAACCTAGTTATAGCTCTAGAGCAGACGTCATCTTGAGCGTTCCGGTTGTCGTTGCCAGAACCCTCGCCCTTGCATGGGATAGTCTCATACTAACACTGCTGTTTGAGTCTTGTATTGCATCACATATGCTGATAATAGCAATTCTATAACCTATATAGACACGGTTTTTTGTCCCGGAGCGCCAGTCGGCCATGAGAACCCTCTGAATGGAACTCGTTTAACTGTACACGCCGAGCAGCATAATGTAGATCATTTTGCTAGATTGCTCAGCGCCTAGACTTTCAGGATGTTCGGCGCCTCGTCTTTCAGGACGATCGGTGCCACGTCTGACAAGAATAACCTTTATAGACACGGTTTTTTGTCCCAGAGCGCCAGTCGGCCATGAGAACCCTCTGAACGGAACTCTTTTTACCGTATGCGCCGAGCAGCATAATGTAGATCAATTTGCTAGATCGCTCGGTGCCTAGTCTTTCAAGACATTCGGCGCCTCGTCTTTTAGGACGCTCGGCGTTACGTCTTCTAGAATAAGCTATATAGACACGGTTTTTTGTTTCAGAGCGCCAGTCGGCTATGAGAACCCTCTGAACCGAATTCTTTTAACCCTACGCGCCGAGCAGCATAAAGGGATTTTGACGAAGGAAAAATCTATTTCTGGGCGAGAGACCTGTGCCGCCCAGTGAAATGCTCCTATAGCACCATTTTTAAGGAATATAACTGCTAAAATATTACCAGAGAAAAAATGCATAGGAATGCTAGGTTGAACTAGCTCGCTCACCTATCGGTGTCGGTATAATCTAGGGCGTAACAGACCAGAGGTCTAGTACCATTTAGATATCTCCTCTTCAAAATCCCTCAATAGTGAGGTTCGGTTCAACCTCCCCTGCTGCGCAGACTAGTACTACTAACTCTACCCACGCTTGCCCAGCACTCCCTATAGCACCCCTAAGTTTGGGGTCTGATCAGGGGGGGACAACTAGGGTGGGTTCACTGGGCGGCACAGGTCTCTCGCCCAGAAATAGATTTTTCCTTCGTCAAAATCCCTTTTCTGGGCTCAACCTGTGCCGGCCAGTGAAATAGTACCAGAGAAACGAACCCAAACTTCAGTAAATATAAGGGAACGAATTAAAATCAACATAACATAACAGTAGTTTAATCAAGAGTTGTAGTAGTAGACGATAGTCTTTTATAACATCAAAAACTGACAGGGTATAATATCCCAGGAAGGGATGACAAAATGTAAAATTAAAACTTGAAAACAAAATATGGTCTGAGGTCAGAATATCTTAGATAAAACCATATAAAACTGGACATAAAAGAAATATAGTTCGCAGGACAAAATGTAAATATGACAATTAATAATAGAGATAAACGATATCTAAGACATGGGGACACCCATGGGTGATACAACAAACTGAACTCAGGTATGAACTGTAAGTGAGGCAGGTAAGAGGAAGAAGATGGTAAGACATAGTATATTCAGGAATTAATTAGGAATTAATTTGTTCGGGGGATACCACGCTCCCTGCGGCTACGGTAGCGAGCTGAAGGGCCTCTAGATGTTAAGATAGTGCCGCCTGAACACTGACGGGGATTTCCATCCGGTATATTTTGTAAGATCTGCAAAGTTCATGTGATGGAAAAAATTTATTGAGGTTTCTACCGCCCGTATGTCATGGACGTGAGGGAAAGACTCAGGATTAGCCTGTTTGATAAAATACAAAATCTGTTGTCTGATCCCTTTTAAAGTTATAGTCCCTCCTTGTTCTCTGACGAACAAGGGTCCTGAGGTCTTATAGGAAGTCCTTGATAGAAAGGACTTTAGAGTGGTAACAGGACACCGGGAAGGATCCTGAGGGAGCGGGATAATTTTCCAGGAGGACCATCTGTTCTGAGGGTCTTCATTTTTGGCCAAGAAGACTTTGTCTGGGGAGAGGAGAACTTCTCCTGATGGAAGGAACTCGATGTGGCCTGGATCTCTTGACAAGGCCGCTAATTCCGAAATTCTAGCGCCGGATGCTAAACTCATAAGGAATAGAGTTTTTCTGAGTAGAGGTATATACTCACATGAGTCGTTGATGGTTTATGACGCCAGTTTGAGGACATCATTGAGAAACCAGGAAACCGAGTTAGGACGAATGGATGGTTTCAGTCTGGCACAAGCTCTTGGAATTGGAGCTAGCAATGAGTCTGTTAGATCTACATTAAACCCGACCAAGAAAATTTTCTTCAAGGCAGGTTTAATGGTAGTAATAGTGTTAGCTGCCAAACCTGACTCAAACAAGGTCCTGAAAAAGGTAACTGTTAGGTTTAATGTCATAAAGACAACATTAGAATCCTTCAAAAACTTTGCTAGTTTTTTGACTGCTGAGTCATATTGACGAAGAGTGGAGTCTCTCTTATCTGATTCTAAGAATAAAGTATTCTGGGGATCTATGTTAGCCCCTTTGTGGGCCGCAAACTTCATGAAGTCCATAAAGTTAGGGCGTTCCGAATGTTTGAGGAAGCGAACACTGTGCGCGTTTGTACTATTTGGGTCAAAGTCGGGTTGGGAATCTGGCGAGGGCGGAGACCCAGCTCCCGTAAAAGAGGAAACCAATTGCTCTTGGGCCAATTGGGGGCCACCAAGGCTACTTGACCTTTGAAGGTTCGAAGTTTGTCCAGCACCTTCATCAGTAGGTTCACCGGTGGGAAAAGATAAATCCTTTCCCAGGTGTTCTAGTTCAGAGACATGGCATCTGTGGCATAAGCCCGAGGGTCCAGGTTGGGGGCCACATAACATTTCAGTTTGTGGTTGGACTCTGTCGCGAAGAGATCTACCTGGAGGTCAAGTACCTGGGAGAGGATCCACTGAAACGATTTTCGGTCTAGTGACCATTCTGACTCCAACGGGGTCGTCCTTGAGAGTGTGTCTGCCACAACGTTCCGAACTCCAGCCAGATGGACAGCTGATAGGTGCCATTGGTTCAAGGCTGCTAGGGAAAAGATTGCTACCATCACATGGTTGATGGTGCCTGACTTGGAGCCCCCTCTGTTTAGGCAACGGACTATAACTTTGTTGTCGAGAACTAGTCTCAGGTGTTGCTTCTTGGCCGGGGAAAAACGTTTTAGAGTTAGTAAGACCGCCATGGCTTCTAGGACGTTTATGTGGAACTGTTGGAACATTGTGGACCAAAGGCCCCGAACCTTCCTGTGTTGGGAATAACCTCCCCAACCTGATAGGGAGGCATCCGTGTGGATGACTATCTTTGGAGGAGGGTACCGTAGCGGGACCGATTTCGACAGGCTCTTGGTGGTTGTCCATGGGAGAAGCCTCTTCTGAAGAATGGGAGGAAGGCGGGTCTTCTTGTCTCGAAATTTGTTGTTCGCTCTGGAGCGCCAAACCCGGTTTATGTCCTTCAGTTTCGCTTTCAGAAGAAGGTCTGTCACTGAAGCGAATTGTAGGGATCCTAGGATCTTTTCTGGGTTCCTTCTGGATGTTATCTTTTCCCCGAGAAAGCGTTTGGTATTCTTCGCAATCTCTATTCTCTTGGACCTGGGAAGACATAGTGTGTGAGAGCGTAGGTCCCACTGTAATCCCAGCCACTGAAACTTGGTCTCCGGTGTTAGGCGGGACTTTTTGAAATTTATTTTGAATCCCAGAGACTGAAGATACTGGATCACTTTGTTTGTCGCTTTGAGACAATCCTCGACGTTGTCTGACCAGATTAGCCAATCGTCCAGATATGCGACGACTTGGACCCCTTGGGTTCGAAGTTCTTGAATGACTGATTCCGCCAGTTTCGTGAAGATTCTGGGCGCGATGTTGAGCCCGAAAGGCATCACTTTGAATGTGTAAGCCTTGTTGCCTAGTCTGAATCCTAGGAATGGGCGGAAATGTCTCGCTATTGGAACATGATAGTAAGCATCGGTAAGATCGATGGAGGTGGTGACGGCCCCACGGGGAAGTAAGGTCCGTACCTGCGAGACGGTAAGCATGTGAAACTTGTCGCATTGAATGAACAAGTTTAGCCGGGAAAGATCGAGGATGACTCTCCGGCTGTCTGAGTCTTTTTTCGGGATGCTGAATAAGTGACCTTGAAACTTCAGATGTTTTGTTTCTTTGATCGCGTTCTTGCGCAATAGATCCTGGGTAAACAGGGTCAGATCCGGTGTCGGGAGTTGATGGAATTTGTTTGGTGGAGGAGGCCCTTCTATCCAACTCCACCCCAGGCTCTTGGAAATTATGCTGAAGGCCCAAGGACTGAACCTCCAGCGACTCCTGAACGCATAAAGCCTCCCTCCTACCTGAAGAATCTCAGTAGTTGGAGGATTTTCCGCCACGCCCTCCACGTGATCCCTTTCCACGGGAGAAATATCTCCCCTTGCCTCTGTTCTGAAAGGAGCCTCGTGAACCAAGGCCCCAGCCTCGCTGGTATCCTTGAGAGGAAGCCCGGGACTCATAGGCAGGGTTATAAACCGGTGAGGTGAACGAACTCGAAGCCACTTGGCTTTTAGGGACGAGAACATATTCCTCTTGGGGCTGAGGCTTGGAGGTGGAGGGTTGGATGGTCTGAGCAACCGGGACCGGCTGGACTACCTGGAGAGGTTGGCGGAACTGGGCAGAGCTATAAGGACGTAGCCTTTTCCTGCCCCGGGATTGAACGTTCGACTGTTCAAACTTCCGTTTGGGAGTGAGACCCCAACGGACTTTGAGGCTCTGGTTCACCCTGGCAGCTTCGCTTAACACCGAGTTGACCATGTCCTCCGGGAACAGGTCCGGGCCCCAAGCGGAGGCTTTAATGAGTTTATTCGGCTCATGGCGGATAGTAGCCTCTGATAGAACTTGTCTACGGCAACGTCTTCTGGCTACCAAGAAGTCATAGCAATCCGATAACGAGGATTGTAAGGTGGCCTTTGTCGTGACCTTAAAAGCGTGTTCCTCATCATAGTTGAGGGAAAACATCTCCGCCATCGTCGAGATGTTTAGGCTCCTGCTAAACCTAGACCGGGACTCGAACTCGAGTCGAATTAAGGTTTCAGGAAGTCTTGGAAATCGTTCGCTAAATTGCGTCGACGCACAATCAGCAGATAACTTACCAGAGGTAAATGTTGACTGAATGTTAAGCCAACATTCGTTATCTGATGGGAGTAGAAGAGATGTAGGGTCTGTCTCCGGAAGCTGGGGCAAAGGTTTGTCTTCGGCCACTGCCTGAAGAGCTAAGTCCACCATCTTGGTGATGCAAGGAGTAGGGGTCTGCTCGTCCACAAGAAACATAGTGTATGTGCTCTTGTGGGGAGTCAGCATGGTGTTCGTGCAACCCCACTCGTTCAGGGTTCTAACCCAAACAGACTGAGCCTGTTCTTTTGGGAAGATAACGGTCTCCTTAGGGACCTTATCTAGCCGGACAAGAGCTTCTTCCGTTAGCCGGGGAAGGGGAATTGAAGGCCGGGAGGGAAAAATTCAAAGTCCTCAATGGGCCGGGTTCCAAAGCCTTCAATGGTCAACATCCCGTCAGTGAAAGGGCCGTGGAGCACCATTTTCCACGGGTTATTCTTAGTGAAAGGCGGGAGTTTTGAGGCGTCCGGGATGAGGCACTGCTGTTGTTGAGGCAGTCCTCCTTCTGAGGTGTCCAGTCTCCTGGTAACGGCAGATAGCATTGAGCTAATCTGTTCTGAGACAACCTTTGACATCATATTAGTGAGGGCCACCGGGTCGAAGTTGGCCGGGGCAACTGAGGAAGTTGGCTGCACTCCCGGGTCCTGAGAAGTAGAGGAGGTGCTAGCTGAGCCACTTGGGGCTCCGGGGAGGGAAGTCTTCTTTGACTTGGTTGTTTTGGAAAGTGTAGGATTCTTGCGAGTCCTAACTAAGGGTCTCTTCTGAGACTTAACCTTGGGAGGAACCGGGTGTGATCTTGGGGTAGATTCACTGTTCTCATCAAAACCTAGAAAGGAAGAAGTATTAGATGCCAAAGAAAAAGAGGGGCTAAGAAGAGGGATCTTAGCGCCGGACCCACCTGCCTCACCTACCTCCTTACCTGTCTCCGGTTCGTCCAAAACCATGGGTTCCAAGTCCAAATACAGAGCTGCAACATTGTCCTCAATGGGGTCGGGGTCGACACCGAGGTCAGTATCCTGATCGAGAGCAAGGTCCAGGGTTGCTGTAATGTCGGCAATAATAGGGGCTGCCACTTCTTTAGGCACTACTGCAGAAGATTTTGCATTGGGATAGATCAGTTTGCAGTAATCTTCAGAAAGGACGTAAGGTTTCTTGGCCTTAACGCTACGGGCGAAGCCGCCTAACCAAACTTTCAAGGTGGCTCTTGCTGTGGTCTTAGCCGCTTGAGAACTCTGAAAGAACTGGGATAAGGTTAGCAAACCCGGGAGACGGAGCTGAGAAATGATAACCAAAGGTTCATTATATAAAGCAAGAGGAATGTAAGTAGAAAAATGACCTATAGAGGACTCACTGATTCCGAAGAGAGGGTGGAGACAAGGTCGTAACAGACAAGGCAGTTGTCAGGGTGCCAAACTATCAGGTAATCCATTTGAATCCCACAGTCGGCGTGAGATCTACAGACCTCATGTCCGCAGGGCTGGTGAAGGACGGCCGCGCAGGCTGTCATCCGACAGCGGACCACCTGTAAAAAGGAATAGTCTATGAACACCTTCTTAATATCTCTAGAAGGGACCCTGGAGGATCGTGAACTTGAAATTAAAGCAAAATGCCTAGTCTTAGACTAAACATGCAGAGAACCTTAGACTATTCCAAAAGGAACCCCGGGAGAGCCGGGGATGAGAAAAGGATGTATAAATAAGGGATTGAATAGTAAAAAATAATAGTCCCGGGGGCTGGGAACAGAAATACTTAAAGTAAACTTAAGTAAACTAGAGTAAACTTAAAGTTACATCCTTAAAATACATATAATAAAAAACTCCTATTATTATGATCTAATACGTTAACGTCCGTGAGAATATAGGGATCCCGTAGGGAGAGTAGGAATCATAAACTGTGTCAGTGTCATCAGTATTGTAAGCCCGGAGGTCCCAATGTCTGATGACGGGAGGGCACGGTGGGAGAATGCTGGGGGAGCCAAGGGATCCCCCAACGAGACAACCGGACGTACCGGGACGAAGGTAATGATTCGTGTAGAATGCTATGATTGTAGGTTACTAATATGTCCTACTACGAACGATAATGGCAGGAGGTACCGTATGATGGGGACACTCCTAACATATAGATAAGGTCTCATTCCTAATTCCATTAAGCTAAAAGCAAAAGCCATACTAAGAAGGCGTTAGGTAGACTGCCCGATTACATGGATAGGGCACATGATATAGTCCCCGGCGGTCCCGACCTTCCCCCTCCCCCGACTGATGGCCAATCGAGACGACGGGAGGGGGGGGGGGACGAGAACCGCCCAGGATGAATGAGACTATGTAGCACCCCGTGAGATAATCTTGGTCCTCAGTATGTCGGAATGTTGAGGGAAGACTGAAGAACAAGCATGCTTGGCCCGAATTGTCATAGCCAACAACCATCGAGTAAGAGGAGAGACGTGCTATGGGAGGGGTGGGGGGGGGGTACAGGGGAATCACGTGGACAGGTGGTGGTAGGCAGGGCTACCAACTGGAGATCCCCTCAATACAACATGGAAAATCCCAAAAATATGATCATAATGGAGTGTGACAATAAAAACAATAGGAACTGTTAAAAATACTTAAAAGTAAATAATGAAAAAAGCGTAATCACGTAAAAATGGCTAGGCATGCAAAGTTAATATGGCAAGAGAGGGACTCGAGCGAGTGGCAAGGGAGGAGGCTTGACATCATCTTGGAAGATGGAAAACAAGGGTACCAACCTTACTACTGAAGCGGGTAGATACCGAACAGTAACACAGATAAAGAGCTACGCGAGAATCCCACTCGAACCAAAACGTAAAACTATGTGGGGCGAAAATAAAACTAATAGTCATTATAACATCAAAGTGAAATGCTCCTAGAAAAAACAGCAAAACAGTTCCTCGCGGGAACGCTATCCACTATATGCACGAAGGCAGGCATGCCAACATAACTGAACCTTAATGATACGTAACACTGATACCATAGTATAATAATAATAATATGCTAAAGTTGAAAGAATATAATCGGTGTGAAGGTAAAATTCTCCCAAAAAGTTCGAACGAATAACAATGATGAAAAGAAAAACGAACGAACTAGCGAGAAAGGGCAGGACCGTGGAACCATGAACGGTTAGAACGGGAACGCTATTCACTATAAAACACTTCTGAATTAATAAAACAAAGGTTACACTGCCCATTCACACTTAAAACTCATGGATAAAGTACTTAACTTCGATGGAGTAACTTGGGATTCCGCCATCGATGTGTAGAGAGGGGAAAATAATCCAAAATACACCGAGGTAAACACAATCAACTTAACGTAACAGGTGCTATAAAGGAGTGCTGGGCAAGCGTGGGTAGAGTTAGTAGTACTAGTCTGCGTGGCAGGGGAGGTTGAACCGCACCTCACTATTGAGGGATTTTGAAGAGGAGATATCTAAATGGTACGAGACCTCTGGTCTGGTTCGCCCTAGATTATACCGACACCGATAGGTGAGCGAGCTAGTTCATCCTAGCATTCCTATGCATTTTTTCTCTGGTAATATTTTAGCAGTTATATTCCTTAGAAATGGTGCTATAGGAGCATTTCACTGGCCGGCACAGGTTGAGCCCAGAAATGTAGATAATTTTGCTAGATCGCTCGGCGCCTAGTCTTTCAGGACGTTCGGCGCCTCGTCTTTCAGGACACTCGGCGCCACGTCTTACAAGACGCTCAGCGTCACGTCTGTCATGACGTTTGGCACCACATCTTTCAGGACATTCGGCGCCACGTCTTACAGGCCTTTCAGCGCCACGTCTTATACGACGTTCGGCGTCGTGCTCTGTTGGCCACTCAGCACCACGCCTTTCAGAACACTTGGCACCAATCTTCCAGGCGCCACGTCTTGCACGTTCGACGTCTAACATCCAGCATGAGGCATGACATTGATCATGAGAACCTCAGACTTTGTGATGACACTAGTCAATTCGAATGTTGAGATCACCGATCTCTTTTATCATAGACGCTTTTAAGAATGGGAAGTTCCTCAAAGTCGAGCGTCTACCCTTAGAGCAACGCGGCGACTGAGGCGATGTTCTGGCTTTCTTTGACACCAGTAGTCTGGACTTTTACCAAACGTGTTCTGTTAAACGTCGAGCGTCCTCCTAGTCGCGAGCGTCCTCCGGGATGTGAAATTTAGCACAACGTCACTACTGCCGTTAGTTCTTTTTGGGCTCAGGCCATGTCGTCCTGATGGAAGTTCCTTCTTAGTAGCTTCCTAGGTTATATTTAACTACAGTGATATATCCCAGAGAATTTTACTAAAGGTATCCAGAATTCTAACTCCTTGTATTATCCTTAGGGATATCACATAAGATCAGAGGACGTATTCTTGACACACCACATAGCTATCTACACCCCTAATAGCGTTTACGCTTCGAGAGGTGAAAGTGGCAAGAATTGTAGGTGGGCCGTTATTAAGGCAACGCTCCTACTCGTACTGTTGTTGAGCGCCAGCACGATGCTGTGTGGCGCCATCTTGTCATTCTTTCTCTTGTAGCGCTACCTACTCGGTGTTATCCCTTTTGCCTCACGCTATTTTGGATTGTAATTATCGCTATGATACCTTCACCAGCCTCATCTGCCTCTGGAAAGTGGATTACTATCTTTATTTTGTATAAATGTAAGCTCTTGCTAGTTTTATCCTCAAATTATTTCATAATTAACGTAACAAAAGCTGTTGCCTAGCCAGATGGCGTCTTGGACGCAGTCGTTCTTTTGCATGTGCATTTAGTTAGCCAAAACGACATTCCCGGCATATTTCGCTTTAATAATTTTAGCTATTTAGCAATTTAGCTAGGAATTCTTTATGTTATGCCGGTTGTTTCGTGGATTTGGCAATTTATTTTCCGAGCCCCACGAGTGCTAGGCTTCCTAGCCCAGGCACCCACACACTTCATGCATGATATAACCTTCCTGGTAAAGTTTTATTAAAGCTCAGGCAATATTTTGTACATTTAAGATATTACAGAATAAATTTTCCTCTTCCAAGATAGTATACGAGAGAGTTTCGGTGACCGATTCTCACCGCGCCTAGGCTACTAGCCTAGGGGCCTTAGTATACTTTCATACATGTCCCCAATTGGCCTTGTATCGTCTTTCAAGTGGAGACTGATACCTCCTATACCTTTTAAGTCGACAACTATCTCCCTGTGAGATATAAGAGCAATTCCTCTTCCCTCTGACTAGCCTAGGCTAACCCTAGTCAGCTTTGCCGTGAATTTTATTCAGGTAAATCTAGGCTAGGGTGTTTCCGTTTCTTTCCCTCAACCGCAGAGGTTGGTTTTGAGTTTAGGACGGGACATCAGAGTATTTGTCTGTGATCGGTAGCCGTCTGGCTTGGAGAATTGAATTCCTAAGTCAGGTTAGGCTACCAATGCAGGAGGCTAGACCTCCCTAGGCCCCACCTGAAGGCATTATATGATAATGTCTCCTTCCTGTGGCCTAGCAGACAGTACTGTGCCGGCAGATCCTAAAGTCGAAGAATTGAATTCTTCCCTTGCTTAAGGTCTCCGACACTAGATTCTGTTCCTATCCACTGAGACAGCGCCCTGGGTGCCGCCATCTCACCCTATCAGACTAACCTAATCTAGGGAATTGAATTCCCTGGCCCCTAAGGTTGTCTTTACTCTGGATCAAAATCTTTTAGGTTAGGTAGGACCTACCAGGTACTACCTCACCTACAGGACCCTTACCCCTCCCCTGCTGTCCTTTGGTGTTGGCCTAGCCCTCACACCATCTTGGCCATCATTCTACAATCGGCCCTGCGGGTAGATTGTGATATTGGATCGGGTTCTCTGTCGGTCGTCGACTGAGTTGGCTGCCGGCAGAGATTCCCCTAACCTATCGAGTGTTCTTCAGTCCTCCCTTGGACTGCCTCCCATAGCCCCACCAGCTGGTACTGACAGGGCTATGGTTGGATGGAAGCCCGAATATAATTCCCCCTTCCATATGAACCCTCATTCTGGATGGCGGTGTGCAAGGCTGAGCCTTTGCTTCCCCCTCCCATCCATGATTTCTCTCTCTCTTATCATCTACCCTGGGCCAGCTCCCGGTGTCCTAGAGCCGCCGGCAGCCGACACGGACTGCGGTCCGCCGCTTGCCACGGATTACCGTTGACCGGTGACCCAACGACAGCCGGCTGCCGGCAACTATGCTATCTGCCGACAGCTGGTCGACCAATTGTCTGAAGACATACTCTTTCGCCGGCTGCCGGCGGGTCCGCTTCATAGACGAACTGCCGGCGGCCTGCCGCCCATTACTTACTGAAGGCAGTGTACCTTCAAAAAGCCCAGGGTAATGCCGGCGTATGCTGGCAGACACTACAGTATTGGCCGTGGAGTGGTCAGTAGTCACTGCGAATATTGATTATCCCACACTAGAAATACCACTGTGCTGTCTGTGCTGTAGTTCATACATATTTCCAACCTAAAGGTGCTTCATGGGCAGCTATTGTGAGACCACCAGACCAAGAGAGCGATTCTCTCTTGTTAAGAAAGCGATCAATGATCACTTTATTTAATCCCCAATATTGAACTTTAGAAGACGGTGTTAAGTTACACCTTATATCCAAAGGATACTTTATCTTCTCCTAATAATTCGACTTGGAGGTCATAGCAATTGGCTGGACAGGAAACACATGTGGATGTCTTTCCTTTTTCCCTTCTAGCTTACCTATCCTAAGCTAAAAATATACATAATATTGTATGATGAAATTATGAGATATTTCACCGAATACTCATCCGCATTTCCTTTATTTACAGGAGGAGCATCCTGAGTGCGGGAACCACTTCTGCAAGGTCCGCAGTAAGAGCTTCTGTGGCCATGACATGTGCAGAACCCACGCGCGCTGCGCGACAACGAAGGGCTCTCTTAAGTATTGGGACCCCCAGGTATGTGATGTTTGTTCCAATCTGGTTACTGAGGCTTTTGATGATCAAAAGTCTACTGAGTCAAGGGATGCAGCAAGAGAGACGCTGCGAAAATGGGTCAGGGGTTTTCAGAAGAACACCACTGGCCCATACCTTCCTAATGAAAGGATGAGGGCTTGTTTGTTCCCTAGGGCATCTTTGGATGCAGTTAGCCTTCAAGCTCAGCCTGAGATCCCCTTCGTCTAGATTCCGATAGAATCTGATGTTTCAGATGCCTTGAAGGACATCCAGCTGGAGGACAACATGTCGATGGTTTCCGAGGATACGGAACGTAGTCTTCTAGCTGAAGAGCAGGATCAGGAGTCTGTTTTACCTCCTGAAGGCGACGAAGAGAAAGCTGAAAGTATTTCGGTTTCATCGGCTACGGTGGCTGAGCCTGTCCTGTCGACTTCTTCTGCCCCCCAGTTAGACACGATTAGCCATACGCTAACTTCTCTCTTGTCCATGTTCCAGGACATGAAGAAGCAATCATCCGAGAAGGACGCTTCGCTTCGAACGGAGATGCACCAACTCGTGTCTTCCCGTTTATCCCCCAAGTAGCTAAACGTTAAGGAACTTCCCCCCTTTTCTGACATCAATCCTTGGAGGTATGCCGAACACATGCCGATGTCAGGAGGGAAGATCTTCCTCTCCGACAAACGGGGCACTGTCCCAGTTGAGGATATTGAGTTCTGGCCCAGCAAAGGGGCCTACCCGGATTGTTACGTCCGCTTAAGGACGGAACCTCCCTCAAAAGAGGAAATGGAGCCGAAAGAGGTCATAATACTGGACCTCCCCAAGGCCCAAGCCTTGTTCACTAAAACCTTGAAGGAGAGGGCCTTCACTAGTTCCAAGGTGCCGGCTCTCAGTAAGAAGCACCCATTGCTTCTTCCCGTGCCTTCCCCTTTATGGAGAAAGGGTCTGTTATGTATTTATGTTGATAACTACCTATTACAAGAGGTTATATTTGTGTTTACAGATACTTATTACTCATTAAGCATAACTACCCTGTTAACTATCTTGTCTTCTTTTAAACTGTATATCATTATAAATTAGTCTTAAAAATAAAGTAATTCAGGAAGGATCTATCTGAGTTTCGTTTTCATCTAAATATACTTCAATGGCGACGAGGAACTGACTCACGAAAGGGAAAATTAAGGATGGCGCATTTGGGTAATATAGCAGCATATGACAAATCCGAGGACTTTGAAGATTATGTCGAAAGGTTTGATCAGTTCTGCTTAGCAAATGACATAACAGACGAAGATAAGAAACGGGCAGTTTTCTTGAGCGCTGTCAGCGCTCCTACATATGGACTTCTGAAAACATTGCTTGCCCCTAATAAGCCCTCATCAAGGACTTATCAAGAACTTACTGAGCTTTTGAAAAATCACCTCCACCCAAAACCCATCCTGATAGCTGAACGTTTCAAGTTTTACAATAGGAAACAACGTCCATGAGAATCCATCACTGATTATGCAACGGAGCAACGGAAATTGGCGGAAACATGTCAGTTTGGTGCTTTTCAAGAGGAAGTTTTAAGAGACTTGTTTGTTATTGGATTGGCCAACCGCTCGGCACAGAGGAAACTATTAAGTGAACAGGAGCTTGACTTAAAGAAAGCATTTTCGATTGCGCTAAGTCAGGAAATGGCTGATGAAAACGTCACGAAGATTCAGGGTCAAACTCAGGAGGTAAACAAAGTTGTTGGGCCGACAGCTTCTTTCAAGTGTTATCGTTGCGGGAAGACAAACCATAAGGCTGATGTTTGTTTCCATAAAGATACTGAGTGTAATGGGTGTCATAAAAAAGGACACCTTCGTAAAATGTGCCGAATAGAAAATCACACCACAGTCAATCGAAATTTGAAATATGGAAGACAAGGAAGGAAACGATCGACGGTCAACATGGCAGAGGAGGAGACCAGCGGCTCGGGAGAAGAAACTACAGAGTGCAAACTGCAGGATGAAGTGGTGCATAGATTGAAATACTGTGTTAAGAAAATGAAAGCAAGACACAATAAGGTTCCAGAGATAATAGTGAAAGTTAAATTAAATGGGATACCAATTGACATGGAATTGGACACAAGAGCTTCTGTGTCACTGATTAGTGAAGAGTTCTACGCTAAACATCTGAAAAATACAGTACTTCAATCCAGCGATATTGTGCTGAAAACCATGACGGGAGAAAAATAGAAGTTGTCGGGATGTGTTACATAACTATGGAAGTTCATGGACACAGAGTGGAGGAAGTGCCAGTGTATGTGGTACAGGGGAATGGACCTGCCTTATTCGGTAGGGACTGGCTGCATTTTGCTAAATTTGACTGGAAAAAGTTAGCTGTAAATCATTTATATTCTGGTACTCTGAAAACCTCAAAGTTAGAAGAACTGTTAAGGAAATATGGTGATGTCTTTGATGGTAAACTGGGTACAGCCAAGAATATAAAGGCTCATATTCGTGTAAGAAAGGATGCAAAACCAATCTTTTATAAAGCGAGGACAGTTCCTTATGCAATCAGGGATGCTGTGAATGCAGAACTTGAAAGACTAGAATTGGAAGGAATTATTGAGAAAGTTGAATATAGTGAGTGGGCGGCACCGATAGGGCCAGTTTCAAAAGACAATGGTTCTATTAGGATCTGTGGTGACTTCAAGGTCACCATAAATCGTTATGTGGAAAACCCTGAACATCCAATGCCAAATCCAGATGAACTTTACCAGCGACTGAACGGTGGAAAAACTTTCTCAAAGTTAGATTTATCACAAGCATATCAGCAAGTGGAATTAGATGAGGAATCTAGGAAATATGTCACAATCAACACACTACTTGGTTTGTACAGATATACCCGTTTACCATATGGTGTCTCAGCAGCACCACAACTTTTTCAGTCTTTAATGGATAAAGTTCTGCAAGGAGTACCTCGTGGATGCAACATAGATGATATTAGTCTTACTGGGGGAACCGAAGCTGAACATTTACACAATCTTGAAAAGGTACTTGAGCAGTTGCACATCAATGGGTTGAAATGTAATTTGTCGAAATGTGAATTTATGAAGCCCTCCTTGAAATATTTGAGTTTCATTGTGGATGAAGAGGGTATCCATATAACGGAGGATGCCATTGCAGCAGTCACGGATGCACCAAGGCCAGAATCAAGGTCTGAAATGCAATCCTTCCCTGGGCTGGTAAACCATTACCGTTGCTATGTGCCAAATCTCTCATCAGTCGCAGCGCCTCTCACTGAATTACTTCATAAAGACAGAAAATAGCATTGGTCAGTAGAGTGTGAAAGAGCTTTTTTCAAGATTGAAAAAATGCTGACCACTGAAACAGGAGTATTAGTGCGCTACGATTTGAGTAAACCTGTGACGTTGGCAGTAGATGCATCACCCAAAGGACTTGGAGCAGTGCTTTCCCATATCACCAGTAACGGAGAGAGACCAATTGCTTATGCATCAAGGATGTTAACACCCACTGAACGTAACTATTCCCAAATTGAGCGTGAGGGTTTGGCCATCATCTTTGGACTACGGAAGTTTCATCAATATTTACATGGTCATAAATTCACCCTTATTACAGATAACAAACCACTGTCATACATTCTTGGACCCAGGAAGGGCATTCCAGTCCTTGCAGCTGCAAGAATACAACACTGGGCTATACAGTTAGCAGCTTATGATTATGACATTGAATTACGTCGTTCAAGTGACAATGGAAATGCTGATGCACTCTCACGGTTGCCTTTACCAGATTGTGACTCCGATGCATCAGATAAGCTTGTAAACTGGACACAAGAAGCAACTGCATTTAACAGGCACCAGGTGAACTCTCTTCCTGTAACTGCGAAATCTGTTGCAAGGGAAACTTTGCATGATGCTGTACTGGCTAGAGCTTTATATTACACAAGAAATGGATGGCCAGACTCTGAGGACATAGCACAGGAACTGAAACCCTTCCATAGCCATCAGCGTGAGTTTTCAATTGAAGAGGGATGTCTTCTATGGGGTGCCAGGGTGGTAATACCGTCTAGATATAGGACTCAAATCTTAGAAGAGCTACATGGTGGTCATCCGGGGATTGTTAGGATGAAGGGATTAGCTCGCTTGCATGTGTGGTGGCCGAATATCGATCAAGATATTGAAAACACTGTGCAAGGGGGCTCGGCTTGTCAGGCTACTCAGCCAATGCCGACTCGTGCTGAGGGTAATCCGTGGAAATGGCCTTCTGGTCCGTGGAAAAGAGTACATGTTGATTTCGCAGGACCATTCCTGGGACAAATGTACCTCATTATGATTGACGCATTTTCAAAATGGCCAGAAGTACACCCAATGAAATCAATTACAACTATGAATACCATCGAGATCATGCGGCGGGTATTTTCTCAGCATGGGGTTTGTGTAGAGCTCGTGTCTGATAATGGAAGACAGTTTGAGGCTGAGGAATTTAAAGAGTTCATGACCCAAAATGGTGTAAAGCATATACTGATACCCGCTTATCACCCAAGCAGTAATGGGCAGGCCGAAAATACAGTAAGAACATTCAAACAAGGAATGAAAAGGGCGATGAGAACATTGCAATCATGTAATACATCTTTAAATACCAAGTTGTGTCAATTTCTACTGACTTACCGAACTACACCTCACTGTACAACAAAGCGCACGCCTGCAGAGCTCATGGGTCGGCAGTTGCGCACTCGCCTTGATTTATTACACCCAGATGCATCTCAGAGAGTTGAAAGAAAAGCCTCAGAGAACGAGAAACCAATGAGGGAACTCGTTATAGGGGACGTGGTACTGGTTCGGGATTATCGTCAAAATACCAAGAAGGGCATATGGACTCAAGGAGTTGTGGTTCTTAAATTGGGTCCATGTACATACAATGTACAAGTGGACGGTAACTTAATATGGAAGAGGCATATTGATCAAATGAGACTGATCTCCAATGATTCTCAAGATAACAAAAATGAACTTTTAGCACGTGATTTTTCAGAGTTGATCAGCTATCCAGACCCACCATTACCAAAAGAGTTCATAAATACTCGTGATGAAGTTGCAGGTGCAGAGAAGAATGAAATCCCAAATGTAGAAGAAAAGGAGGCGGCAGCTGCAGAAAAATTATCGGGAAATGAAAATGGTAAAACTTCTGATGACTCACCTGATGGATCGATATCAGAATTACCAAAACTTCGAAGGTCTAGCAGACACAGTAGATCACCTGACTATTTTAGAATGTAAAATGATTAATAATATTATGCATGTTTTGTATTATTTATTCGAAGCTATGCCACCATTTGATTATTGATTGTTTTATCCTTTTATTTGCTTTAATCTTTCATTCTGTTTTGCGAGGGGAAAAGGTGTTATGTATTTATGTTGATAACTACCTATTACAAGAGGTCATATTTGTGTTTACAGATACTTACTACTCATTAAGCATAACTACCCTGTTAACTATCTTGTCTTCTTTTAAACTGTATATCATTATAAATTAGTCTTAAAAATAAAGTCATTCAGGAAGGATCTATCTGAGTTTCGCTTCCATATAAATATACTTCAGGGTCTAAGGCAGCCTTAAAGGCAGTTAAGGCAGGGAAACCTTGCCCTACACTCGAAGAGTGTAGACCCTTTTCCCTCGCCCTACCATCTGATGATGCGGACTGGAAGGACGTTTTTAAAACCTTCTCAGTCGGGAAGCTGGAGGCCGACATTGCCAGACGTCAGTTCAGAGAAGACCTCCCGAAGCTGTCGGACTTCCACTTGCGCAGGGAGCAGGAAATGAAGGAGAGACTTGCTGCCTCTAAGTCTTTGCAGACTGGATTAGAGACGATGGGAAGCGTCCCCGACACCCCAGATATGTATATGGTCTTTGCCAAAGCACATTTGGCAACGGTCACCAACGACCTATACAACTTCATTAAAGCCAGACGGGCTTGCAGAGAGTTCGTGTTCGCCTGGGCTGCGGTGAGATATGAACCAAGGAAGCTGATAGCTTCAAACATCTGGGGAAAAGACCACTTCCCGAGCGAAGTGGTCAAAGAGGTCGTTGACAAAGCCGCTACGGAGAACAGGAATCTCCTCCATAAATGGGGCTTGTCATCCAAGAGGAAGTCTTCCACCGAGGAGGGTCCCCAACCCAAACGGAAGACTAAACGACCTAGAGTGCCCTCTCACCCTCAACGACAGCAACAACAGCTTCCCGTGGCCACGGTGCCCCAGACGGTGGCGCAACCACCTACCACATTCCAGCTGGTGCCCCAACAGGTGGTGACTCAGTCGCCTGTCTTTACCCCAGCCTTCGAAAGGCAATCAATAACCTTTCGGCTGAAGTCTCGGTATGCCTTTCGAGGTTCCTCTAGACGCCCCTCCAGAGGCAGGGGCAACAAAGGTGGACGTGGCCAAGGAGGCAAGTCCTCCAACCAGCACTCCAAGTGAGATGCTTCCGGTAGGAGGGAGACTTCTCCTCTTCTAGGATCGCTGGACCTTCGATCCCTGGGCCCACAGCCTAGTCAAGAACGGACTGGGGTGGAGCTGGAACGCAACTCCACCAAATTTCCCACAGTTCTTCCAACACTCAACCCCCATGTTGGAAGAATATGTTCAAGAACTCTTAGACAAGAGAGTTGTAAGGAGGGCAAAGTCCATCAAATTCCAAGGAAGGCTGTTCTGTGTTCCGAAGAAAGATTCGGAAAAGCTCAGAGTCATTCTGGACTTATCACCATTCAAGTTCATAGTGAACCACAAGTTCAGAATGCTGACTCTTCAACACATAAGGACCCTACTGCCCAAACAGGCATACACAGTCTCCATAGATATGGCGGACGCATATTGGCATGTTCCAATCAATCGCCAAGTTTCCTCCTACCTAAGATTCAAACTGCAAAAAAGACAGTACATCTTCAGAGCCATGCCCTTCGGACTAAACATAGCCCCAATGGTATTTACAAAGATTGCGAATGCAGTCATTCGTCAACTATGCCTAAAGGGAGTTCAGGTGATTGCCTACCTGGACGACTGGCTGGTATGGGCAGCATCCGAAGAAGAATGCACGCAAGCCTCCAAGGAAGTGATCCAGTTCCTGGAACATCTAGGATTCAAGAGCAACTTGGAAAAGTCTCGTCTATCTCCAGCTCAGAAGTTCTAATGGCTGGGTGTCCACTGGAACTTACAGTCACACTGCCTCTCCATTCCATCAAAGAAGAGGAGAGAGAGAGCGGGATCTGTCAAGAGACTCCTTCAATCCGTCAAGATTTCAAGAAGGCAACAGGAGCGAGTGTTGGGGTCTCTCCAGTTCGCCTCAGTGACACACAGTGTTGAGAGCACAATTAAAAGATGCATCAGGAGTCTGGAGAAAATACGCATCAAATGCTCGAAGAGATCTAAAAAGACCGATACCAACTCGTTTGCGATCACTCCTCAAGACATGGTCAGAGGCCAAGTACCTAAAGAAAAAGGTACCCCTACAACCGCCTCCACCTTCAGTCACCGTTCACACGGATGTTTCTAAGGAAAGGTGGGGAGGCCACTCTCACCATCGGAAAGTCCAGGGAACCTGGTCCTCCCTCCTCAAGACCTTCCACATCAACATTCTGGAAGCCATGGCAGTTTTTCTCTCACTGAAGAAACTAAAACTTAGCTGCTCGATCCACATCCGACTGGTACTAGACAGCGAAGTTGTAATAAGATGCCTGAATCGACAAGGCTCGAGATCGCCTCAAATCAACCAAGTGATATTGGCCATCTTCCGCCTTGCGGAGAAGAAGAGATGGCACTTATCAGCAGTTCACCTTCAAGGGTTCCGCAATGTGACGGCGGACGCTCTATCCAGGCTCAACCCGATAAGAGTCAGAATGGTCCCTAGACGCAAGATCATTCTCCTTCATCTTACGCAAAGTCCCAGGACTGCAGATAGACCTCTTCGCAACGAGCGACAAGAAGAAGCTACCCCGGTACGTAGCCCCACACGAGGATCCTCTAGCGGAAGCAACGGATGCGATGTCCATAGACTGGAACAGATGGTCCAAGATTTACCTGTTCCCTCCAACCAACCTCCTGCTGAAGGTCCTCAACAAACTGAGATCCTTTCAAGGAACGGCAGCAATAGTGACTCTTAAGTGCCCCAACAGCATCTGGTTCCCCCTGATAACGGAACTACTGCTGAAACTGATTCCGTTGCCGGATCCAGTTCTGACTCAGCAAGTACAGAAGTCGACTGTCTCAGCTTCATCACAGAAAACCCGGAACCTTCATCTCATGATTTTCTCACCTTAGCAGTCAAGAAAAGGTTCGGGATTTCAAAGGACAGTATTAACTTTTTAGAAGAATACAAGTCGAAATCAACGAGAAGACAATACGAGTCTTCCTGGAAGAAATGGGTTGCCTTTGGCAAGGCAAAGAAACCAAAGGAGATATCAACAGAATTTTGTTTATCCTTCTTTATTCATCTCCATGCACAAAGTTTAGCAGCCAACACGATTTCTATGTGTAAATCTGCCCTGACTAAACCCTTGCTATATGCCTTCCAGGTGGACTTCTCTAATGAAATCTTCAACAAGATTCCAAAAGCCTGGGCTAGACTTCGGCCCGCAGCTCCTCCGAGGTCCATTTCCTGGTCCTTGGATAAGGTTCTTCACTTAGCGTTGACCTTGAACAACGAAGATTGCTCTAAAAGATTTGACTGAAAACGTGATATTCTTATTTCCACTAGCCTCAGGAGCCAGAGTTAGCGAAATAGTGGCCCTTTCGAGGGATGATGGCCACATTCAGTTCACAGACTGCGGAGAACTAAACCTATTTCCTGACCCAGCGTTTCTCGCCAAGAACGAGCTGCCCACCAAGAGGTGGGGTCCCTGGAGAATCTGCCCTCTGAAGGAAGAAGCATCTCTATGTCCAGTAGAATGCCTAAAGGTCTATCTTCGTAGAACTTCAGACTTTGAGGGAGGTCAGCTTTTCAGGGGGAGAAACCTCAGGTTCAACATTGACCTTGAAACAACTGAGGCCGAAGATCACCTATTTCATTCGCAGAGTGGATCCAGACAGTACACCCGCAGGTCACGATCCGAGAAAGGTTGCTTCGTCTCTAAACTTCTTCCAGAACTTGAGTTTTGAAAGCCTTCGCGCCTACACTGGATGGAAATCATCCAGGGTTTTCTTCGAACATTACACGAAACAAGTGCAAGAGATAAAGCACTACGTGGTGGCAGCAGGTAGTGTACTAAAACCTGCCACTTGAATTCTGCAAAGAACAGTGCACTAATTGGGACTTTTAGTGAAGGGTGTGCATGATCGACTCCTATGGTGTATTATGTTTAGTGATGTATCTAGTAAATGACACTATAGATTGTTCTAAAGACACAGGTGACTAAAGCATAAAAGACTGACACATGTGCCATGCATATTCATACACAAGTGTTCCTTTTGTAACAAGAGACAATAGTGAAATATTACTATATTTTCCATAGAGTGGCTTGTGTTTCCTTTTCAGATGAAACTTTATTCTTTCTGTTATTACTAGTTATGCTTTCACACAATATTTTCAAAGAAAATTTTTATTTGATTGTATATGTTACAACCCATGATTTCTATATACTGCCTGTTAATAAACACAGTTAGGAATCTTTGCGTCTCATTTTGCCCTAAAAACTCTAAACAAATAAAGGGTGTCAGAGCTCCTTTTATCCTCTTATTTTTGGAAAATATTCAGAATAAATTCAATTTCTGTTCTAAGCAAACAATCATCAAATTTATATGTTATGCTATTAAGTTCAGTCCCTGGTAATGACTGACTTTACCAACCTTACTGACTTTACAATTTCTTACATGAATGTTAACCTGTCTAACTTGTCTACAACGAACAAGCAGACTGAGGGAGGTGTCAGTAACCTATACATATTTGTTCCTTTCTGAATAGAAACTGGCACTGATAGGTAGAGAGAAAGGGTAGGGGAAGAGGGAGGGAAGGGTAGTTCATTACCCCGACCTCGTCTTCCTCCGGAAGGAGTGTTCAAATGAAAGAGAGGGGGCAATCTTTCATCCAGCCGCAACAGAGCTGGCAGTCGGCAGGAATTGCGGGTGGTGGCCCAAGGGAGGACCGAAGAACACTCTAAGATAAGGAGGTCCCACGCCGGCAGACCGATTCACTTAGGCTATCCCATAGTTCGACTATATGCGGGAAGCATAGCAGCTCGGACTACCCACGAAGGGACCAAGCCGAACCCACAACCCGCCGGCACACGGTGGAGTTGTAGGACGACGGACAGGGGTGTGTTGGCTAGGCCAACACAAAAGGACAGAGGGGGGGAGGGGCGAGGGTCCTGAGGGGGAGCATGGGGGAAGGCGTAGCCTTCACCAACGCTCCAGGGGGGGGGGGGTTTCTGTTCCAGAACCAGCCCTTTCCCAGGTGTAGGAGACTTCATTCTCCAGCCTAGGGTAGGTTAGTTCAGAGAAGGTACAGCACTAGTGTACTGTCCTAAACTATAAAGAAACAGAATCCCCTGGCCTGCCTAACCTAGGCTAGGGAAGCAAGTCCCGAACCAGGGAAGGCAGGTGTAGGACAGGTCGCTAAGCCACAGGGAGGAAAGGGTCGAAACCCGACCAAGTGTGGACTAGGGGGAAAGGCAGAGCCCTTCCACCTTCTCTAACCAGCACGGCCCCAAAAGGAGAGTTCATTCACCTAGAGGGGGAGCTGGGGGCGAACGACTGGTACTCTGAGGTTCTCTTACAAACTCAAAGCTCATGTGCTATGGCTAGGAGTGGTGAAAGAAAATCCTAGCCTAACTCTACTCGAATACGATTCGAGGTAAGGAGGGCTAGGATGTAGCCTAGGCTACCTCAGAGGGAGGAGATACCTTGGGTAAGGTAACTGGGGAGGATAGGAAGTATACAAAGCCCTACGTTAGGTAAGGGGCAAGGGAGTCGACTACCCAGATCAGCGAAACCCTTAGTATACAGTGATCCCTCGTTTATCGCGGTAGATAGGTTCCAGACCCGACGCGATAGGTGAAAATCCGCGAAGTAGTGACACCATATTTATATATTTATTTAACTTGAATATTCAGACTTTTAAAACCTTCCCTTGTACGTAGTACTGTTAACAAACTACCCTTTAATGTACAGAATACTTAATGCATGTACTACAGTACCCTAAACTAAAACAGGCACAAATATTAAAGGCGATTTTATATCATGCGTTTCCTAAACACGCCAAAAAATGGCAACCAATGTTTTGTTTACGTTTATTTTTGGGCTCAAGCCATGATGTCCTGATGGAAGGTTCCTTCAGTAGCTTCCTTGGGTATATTTAACTACAGGGATATTCCCAGAGAATTAAACTAAAGGTTATCACAGAATTCTAACTTCTGGTGCGAGTACCCTAAAGGTTTCCCTCTAGGATATCGTATATCAACAGGGGACGTATGTATTAACACGCCACATAGCTATCTGCACCCCATATAGAGTTAACACTTCGATATGGAAAGGTGGAGAATAACTGGGGAGCCGTCCCACAGTTACACTCGTCCGTGGCTGCTTTTGGTACTCGAAACGTAAACAAACGGGCGCCATTGCTAAATGACGTCACGTCCGTCCTCATCCTTCAGCCCCTTGCTTTGGTCGGATTTCCCTTTGTGCGATTTTCATCGACTTACATCGCCGTTATGTCGTTACCTTCAGCCTCGCCTTCTTCTGGAAAGTTGAGTACCAGGTCCCAGTATTGTTTAAATAAGCTCTAGCCGTAAAGTAACTCCTACTTTTCGTAAAATATTGTGTTTTGTGGCGGAGCTGTGCCGATCCCGGACGCGCCATTTTATGGCGTTGCTGTTCTATTGCATGCCTTATTTAGCTAGCCAGAACAGCCTTATCCGGTCTCTTAACTAATTTATATTATTAGTTATTTAGTCTTCATAGCTAGGAATTACTTATATCGTGTTTTAGCGCTCATCTACTCGGTCGTCGTTCGACCCCATACTAGATAGCTAGCTTAGCCCCTAGGCTAGATAGCCTAGTGCTTGTGTTCATGCATGATATTTACCAGTGATCCTAGGTTAAGTTATGAAGATTGTGGCATCATTAAACATACTGTTAACTGTGATGTAAGTGTTTTAGCCTTCGGGGACCATATAGGGGACCGGGTTGATTGCGTATCTTTCCACCCTAACCTAAATGTAGGAACCCCTATATGCTCCCTAATCCCCTGCCTGCGGGCATTCCCTCTGTGTGGCCATGCTTCCCCTTCTATATAGGGGAATCTTGTCTACAATCAGAGTATTTATCGCTTCTCTGTCTATCCTAAGGGAATGATCCCCCCTTAGGGTTGCGACCGAGAAATAAGGAACGGCTCTGCCTTTCCTCAGTTGCATCTGGTTGGGTTACTCCTCCCTCCCTGCAACTTGCGATGTGTCTTTCAGCCTACCTAGCCTAGGAGTTAACCCTCCTTCTCTAGGTTAGGCTTTGGGGGCTAGTTCTGTGCTTTTATAGTTTGAGACAGTACTCCTGTACCAATCTCATTCTGGTTATCTAACCTAGGTTAGGGAGCGTTCTCCCTCTCCTTGGTGGCCGTTCTTGTACAGAGCCTCCACTATGAAAGACCCCTCTTCTTCTCCCTCCCCACCTATCCCTTTGGTGTAGGCTTGCCTATACACATCTGTCCTCAGTCCTACAACTCCTCCCTTGGGTGGAGTGGTAGGGCTAACTTGTTCTCCTGCTGAGCTGGCCGCTCGGGTACACATACCCTTCATAGCGTTCTATGGGGGTAGTCGCCGGCAGCGGTCCGGCCGGCGGGGGTTTCCCCCTCTTGAGTGCCCTCTAACCCTCCCTTGGGTTACCCCAGGCACCCGGCCGACTGCCGGCCCCCTGCCGCCGGATGCTATGAGTAACTACTCCTATCATGAGTGCACTCTCTCCGGAGGGATGCCGGAGGGGTATGTGGTCTTACCCCTCCCATCCTTCCTTACCTTTCTCTCCATCTATCCTGGTGCCGGTCCCTTGCCGCCTCTACTGCCGGCGATACCGCCTTACCTCTGGTGACATTCTTTCATAAGATGCCCTCCCACCTCTAAGACGTCAGCCTTCCGTGTGCCGGAGGCTGCCGCCTTCCGTCGACATTCAGCCGACGTCCCACCCCTCCTTTTACCTAGTAACAGCTGGCCGACCTTCAGAGCCGGCCACCGGCATGCCGGCATTGATTGCCGGCGGTCTAGGTATACAACCATATACATATCCATCTTATGAATTGATCCAAGCTCACCAGGCCGTCAGCCTTCGGCTGCCGGAGCCGCCGCCTCCTGCCGGAGACCCGCCGCTGTGCCGGCGGTCGCCATGATGTTATTATATTTAGATACTCAATGTGTATGTCTTGATGCCTTCCACCCTGCTGGACCGGCCTCCGGCGTGCCGTCGGTCTGCCGGAACCCTCCTGAGACGTTAAGGGATATGCACCCCTTCCCATACCTGTCGACAACATGCCGACAGTCAAAATGTTGCAGCCAGATGGCTTAGCCACTTCTATATATAGGTATTGTCTTGCCATCTAGATTTGTGGCTATGCTGTTTGATTGCACATTACAATATTCCAGCATACTCTGTTCGTCTTAGTGCGGCCGATTGCCGGAACCTATATCTAATAAGGGGTTTCTCCTATTCCCCTTCTACTCCAGGGATCTGAGTGATCTCAGTCCCTGCTACACCTCACGGGCAATTTCTGTTAGAGGCTTAGCTTCTACCCACCACGGCTTATCCATATGGATTTCCGTTTTGTGACCTTCGGCCACAAAAGAAATTGCCTACTGATAAGGTTACGGTAACCGACTGGGCGGGATTCACAAGTATGTGTCTATCTACTTCCTTTCCCGCTCTCTACTCTCAGGCATTATAATACCTTATGAATCGTTTTAATGCTTAAAAACTTAGATTAAGTTATCTTAATTTTAGAGTAATGTAAGTCATTCTTATGCCTTCCATGTACTCATGATCTCTTTCTTTTACAGGAGGAGTATAGGAAGTGCGAAAGCAACTTTTGCGGAGTGAAGCGCCTGGACTTCTACGGGCACAAGGCGTGCCGGACCCACGCCCCCTGCGCTGCCAAGAAAGGCGACCTGAAATACTGGGACCCGCAGCACTGTACAGTCTGCAAGAGTCATCTGGTCGAAGCGTTCGACGATCCTCCTTCAGCGGAGACAAGGGACAACGCTCGAGAGAAGCTACGCAAGTGGGTGCGTGGCTTCCAGAAGAACGCCACCGGACCGTATCTCGCCAGCGAAGATTTGTGGGCCTTGCTGTTTCCAAAGGCATCTAAAGACTCCGTGGTCCCCAGTGATCAGATCCCCACCGTCCAGATCATGGTGGAACCTGATATCGTCATGGCCCAGTCCATGCATGAGTGCCACTTAGGTTCCGATAACGTGGAACGTATGTCGGAAGTGTCAGAAGAGACGGAGAGGAACCTCATGGGCGAGGCGCTCGACTATGAGGAAGATCAGGTGGAATACCCTGATTCGGAGCATGAGGTCGCTCCCTCTCCTATTCCTGCATCGACTCCTGCACCGGCCGAGGAACCTGTTCCTTCGACTTCTGCCACCCCGGACCCTCTTCCATCAGGCACTCAGGAGGTCTTCAAGATGCTTGAAGCCCTCATGGAAAGAAAACTTCGTGAGACCCAGGAGCAATTCAGGTCTACCCTAGTGAGTTTTAAACAACCGAAACGGATTTCGGTTAAGGACCTCCCCTCTTGCTCGGATACTAACCCATGGAGGTATGCCGAGCATATGCCGATTACAACTGGTAAGATCTTCATCAGTGAGAAGGTCGGCTCGATCTTGTTGGAAGAAGTGGAATTCTTCCCGAATTTCGAGGCTTATCCGGACTGTTACGTCCGGCTCAGGTCCGAACCAGCCTCAAAGGAAGAGACCGAACCGAAGGAAGTAATCGTGTTCGATCTCGCGAAGGCCCAGGCTATGCTAGCCAGTGCGGTGAAGAGTAGGGGTTTCACCAACTCCAAGATGCCGGCGCTCAGCAAGAAGCACCCAACCTTCGTTGCGCCGAATGATGCGACCTTCCCTTTATAGAAAAGGGCTTCACTGCGGTCTTGAAAGCAGTGGAAGAATGGAAACCTTGCCCTGTAATGGAGGAGTGCAGACCCTTCTCCCTTACCGTCCCCCCCCCCCCCCGATGATAGACACTGGAAAGACGTCCAGTCAACCTTCACGGTGGGGAAGTTAGACCCTGACGTAGCCGGTCGTCAGTTCAATGAGGACCTCCCAAGGCTAAATGACCACCTCCTTCGTAGGGAACAGGATATGAAGGAGAGGCTTGCCGCATCGCAGTCCCTCCAGGTACAGCTCGAACTTATGGCCGTAGACACTAGAGTCCCAGACTTCTACATGGTCCTAGCCAAAACACATTTGGCAACGGTGACTAAGGACCTGTACAGCTTCACTAAGGCTCGCAGAGCCTGTCGTGAATTCGTGTTTGCCAGCGCGACGGTAAAACACGAACCCCGGAGGCTGATTTCCTCCAATATCTGGGGTGAATATCTCTTTCCCTCCTCCCTAGTGAAAGAGATTACCGACAAGGCCGCCACGGAGAACAGGAACCTTCTCCACAAGTGGGGCATGTCAAAGAAAAGGAAATCCTCTCAGGACGATGGCCCTCAACCTAAGAGGAAGTCCCAGAAACCGAAACCCCAGCAACGTCAACAGAGACGGCAGTTTCCGGGTTCCGCTACTCCCCAAGTGGCAGCACAGCCACAGCAGACCTTTCAGTTGGTCACCCAGCCGGTGGTGTCGCAGTCACCGCTCTTTACCCCTGCATTCGAGCAACATGCTACTACCTTTCGTCCCAGAGGTAGGGGCTCAAGCAGAGGTTCCGGCAGAGATTCGTCTCACCGCCCCTCCAGAGGCAGAGGAGGAAGGGGAGCTAGCGGCCGAGGTGGCAAACCTTCGGGACACCAGAAGCAATGAATTGCTTCCGGTGGGAGGAAGACTCCGCCAATTCCAGGATCGTTGGACCTTCGATC